>NC_064809.1:27484235-27593476 GCF_023721935.1 Panthera uncia | reverse complement strand
GGAGGGGGAAGAAGGAGAGGAAGAGGAGGAAAAGGAAGAAGGGGGAGAGAAGGAGAAAGAGGAAGAGGAAAAGGAGGAGGAGGAGAGGAGGAAGGAGGAAGAGGGGGAAGAGGAGGAGGAAGAGGAAGAAGGAGAGAGGAGTCAAGATGAAGCTGAGGTAAAATTCACATTGCTGTAGGGAACACCTGTGAGAGAAAGCGCTGCCCAGGGAGGGCCTCATCACCTCTACCTGCCACACACCTGAATTCTCAAGTGGCACCAAACGATCGAGTCACCCAGAATGCCCTTGCCCTACTTGGCCGCCTACAGAACTTGTCTTCACTCTTCAAACCCCAGCTGAGACACCACCACCCGTTGGTGGCTTCATGCTACAGCTCGAACGAATCATTTTGCTCCTTCTGCACCACTCAGGGCCTGGCGCCCCGTCCAGTGCGCGGCTTCCCCACCCGTTAGTAGCACGTGTTGCGTCGCCAACAGGTTGTGGGCCTATTTGTGCGCTTAGGCCTCCAGGTGTCCCGGTTGGGCCTAGGGCAGCTGGAGCTCCTCCTGGCTGGTGCCCGCCAGCTGTGAACAGCACATCCGTGGAGCTGGAGTGCCACACTGCACAAATACTCTCGTCTTCCGTATGCGCTGTGCCTGGGGTGGGGGGTGGGGGGGTATCCTCTGTTAATCAGCCAGGAGGCTAAATGGGAACTGTTTTAGTCTCAGTTTCAACCGAGGCCCCAAAGCAATAGATGAAACATTCCAAAATGAGCTGTAGGAGTTGCGAAAGTGCTTATGGAAACCAGTTTTCTACTCTCCGCCACCACCCACCTCCAGACTTTAAAAGATGACAGAGAGGCCGAGAAAAGAATTGAGGTTTACAGTAGAGCATTTTGTGAGAGGAAGCTAAGCTGCGCATCTCACCCAGAAGAGTGGGATGACTGCCCTCCCTCCCACCAATGTACAGGGGCTTTGAGGAAGCATTTGGAGGGCTAGCCTCCCCTGAAGCTTGGGAGGCGGGGCACGGTGGCTGGAGTCAAGCTGGAGTCTAGAGGGGAGAGCCTGGCCGGTCTGCTGCTCTGATGGCAAAGCAAGGAGAGGTGACTGCCTTGGGATCAGCCGGTGCTCAGAGTTGGGGCCCCGAGGACTCAGTGTTTCCAGAGGGTTGTAGGAAAAGGGTTGTATGCCACGTAGAGAGGGAGGAGCCCCTAAGGGGAGGTGACTTCAGATTCCCAGGAGCTGAGAAAAGTGGAAAATGAGCAGCCAGATGAGATGCATTCAGAGCCTCAAGGGGTTGCAGTGGAGATAGGATTGTGGCCAAACTGGGAATGGGGACTTGGAAGGTCTTGGAAAAGCAATGGAGTCACCACGCAAGAAAGAAGTGGCTGGAACGCTTGTGGGCCAAGAGAGTGCAAATCCACAGCCACGTGTAGTCCTAGTCCTATAAGAACCTCCTGGCTCCCCGACTTTCCTCGTCCTGCTCCTCTCCCCGACTCCCAACCCTGAGAGAGTCAAATCCACAGCAGGGGTGGGTGGGGCGAGGGGTCCCTTGCTCCTGCAGACATTGGCCTGAGGTCAAGGCAGGGGGACAGGAGTCAGGCGAAATTGTACTATTAAATGAAGTGTGAAGCTTCTGATTATTACACTTGATGAGCCATATTAATTACTGAAATGAGTGGTGTTTGGAGATCTGACTGGGGCACTTTTAACATCTAATGTGATCAGGAAAGTCCCGGCGCCCTGAGTTCTCCCCAGAATGGAGAAAGGACATCTCTACCAAACGCACAACAGGGAGCTTGAAGATAAGAGCACACTCGCCTTCTCATTAACGCCCTGCGGAGCCTGGCTCGTCTGTCCTAGCCAGTGTGACCCGTCTCCATTCTTCCCCCAACCATTCAGAGCTCCTCGAGGGTGGGGACCACGCTTACACCTGTCGGTGTCCTCAGATTGGGTGTCATGCTTGGCACGCAGCATGGGGCATCACGGAGTTTCGTGGATAGATCCAAAGGCCATCGTGTCCCGCTTTGTTTCTGTCTCTTTCTTCCCAGTTTTCTCAGTTTGGGCCTCACCTCCGTGCCTTGAATGAGTTCCAGGTGAAAGGGGTTGTTGGGCACCCTCAGCCCCCAACTCAGCCCTGAGGGCCTCCGGGCCAGTTTCTGTGGCGGCTGACACCCAACCCCGGTTACCTTCCATGGCAAGCCCACCTTTATCCCAGCGCCTTCCGAAAGCCTCATCTCCACTTTCCTGCTCTCAATCCCGTGGTCTGTTTCCCGTCTCCCCCAAAGTTCATGGCTCCCCACCACTGCCAGCTTCCCTGTTACCACCTGAACACTTCTTCCTCACACACACCGGTTACACTCCATAGCCCTTCTTCTCCGTCTTCACTCTGGCCACGTAGAGTGTCCCGTTGTGGTGCAGGCGACACTATAGTCAAGGGAAAATGGGGATGCTGCCCTGCATGTAAAGCAAAGGGGAACAGCGTGGCACCCTCTGAACCACCGCAGGCTTCAGCTGTGTCCGCCTCCCTGCTCCAGACTGTGGGTGCTGCCGCGCTCCTGGAGGGGCCCAGCCTCTGAGTTAGGACTCGATTTAGCCACCGAGGGAGGTGTGTGAGAGTGACGGGCTCAGGGGCCTCGTCCATTCATCCAAGGGCAGCCCAGGGCATTCCTTATTCATGACTCTGAGCTCTGTGTTTTCTGCTCAGCTGCATCTCTGCTGTTGGATTTGCTGGACTGGGGGGCTTGCTTTTCCTGGCCTGTACTACCCACGGGAGGCCGACTCTCCTGGGCTCTGCTTCTCCCATGCCAGAGCCCTGGCCCTGGCCCCTGCCGCCAGCCTCTCTGACCCATAGGAGCTATAGGATCTGCTAACCTAGTTTCTGAGCCTGGATATTTCCTGGCCATCCCTGTTCAGTGGCACCCTGACCCTGGCGTGGACCTATGGGTCATGAAATCTTGACGTAATTGAGTTTGTATCAGAAAAGATGAGGACAAAGTAGGAGGTGAGAAAAATCACCTGATGGTGATGATCATCTGAACTGAGCTGGAAAGAAAGTGCCCCTGAGGCACCAGATCAGAAAACTCCCCAGGTTCAGTTGTCTGTCCGCTACGACACACTGGTCATGACCAGCTGCACCTATCTGGAGACTCCGTCAAGACCACAGATGAGAAAGATTGTCTAACGAAGCATGCTTCACACTGACAAAACCCTGGCAACAGAGGTAGAGTTGTGTCTTTTAGTCTGGCAGACGCCTCACTTTGAAATTACTAAAACAATCATAAATGGAAACCATGCTCCCTGAATCTCTGAGCTACATGAACGAAATCTCTTAATTTGATAGGTTGTTGTTAAGGGGGCAATTACTTACAGCGAGCAAGGGAAATGACTTCCTCTTCGCCAAGCAATATTGGAGAAAACGGGAGACCTTTCTTATAGCATACGTTCCATGTGTTTTTCCTCTGGGGATTGGCCACCAATATTCCTTCAGTTTCTCATTGCCGAATACAAATCCCCTCATGCGCCTCGCCAGCTGCCCCTCCCCTGTGGCATGATTCCCTGGAAGGAGGCGGGGGACAGCGCAGTGGCGGGGGAGGGGGGAGCACTGCAGGAACACAGCAGAGACGTGGGCAGGTCTGCACCAGGGGCCCGGGATTTGCCCTGGGAGCTTCTAGCCCATTTCTTCATGAGCCCAAGTTCTGGGATCTAGGTGAGGCCACACATTGGTTCCTCCAGTAGCCCTCTCTTTGGCACTTGGGGTGCCCTCATCAACTTGGGGCACCTGCCAGGGATTTCCAAACCCCCGGAGGATTATATTCTTCTTCTTTAGTCCTCGTACCACCTCCGCTTTCCAAAACAGGAAAAAACATGGCACCCTACACCACACCACACAACCTGGCACCATGACTTCAGGGCCACTCACAAACTGCTCACATCCTTCCAACCCCTTTAATGGGGGGCAAAGGCTCTCATCCCTCAAATAGAGATAGGGCTGCCGTGTGAACCAAAGCTTCTCAGGCTCTGTTCCAACTGGGTGGGCAGGTGTATTCATAAATTGATCACCTCAGCCCCTGGGAGCTGGCCTCCCCTCTGTGGGTAGGTTCTGAAGAGGGGGGACCCAAGTTCTGGAGATATTCCCCACTTCCTCGGCTTGTTAGCTGGAGCCCAGCACGGTCCACAGGAGGGGCGGCTGTTGGGCACAGGGCGGTTGGCTGTGCTCCACCACTGAGCAGGGCGGGCCCGAGTCCTGAGAGCGGCCACCATTCACCTCCCACGCCCAGCACTGGAAATGGAAGATTTCCGCTAATTCTGACTACCTCGCAATCCTTCCTGGCCGCTTTTTGTTCTCTGTTTCGACCCGGGGATAGGGTCTGCTTGACCAACATCAATGCCCTTCCCCTCCTCTGGCCTGTGCTCAGAATTCAATAGCAGGTGTAGGAGCACCTGGCTGTGCCCTTTAGCCTGGGGTCCCAGGGGAAAGGGCCTCACGTTTTCGCTCAGCAGGAAGACTCCAGAAATAGCAGCCACGGTTTGCTTTGGGGGATTTTATAATACAGGTTTCCTTCCCCCTCAAAAAAGTGAAGGAGTACTTTCACATTAAAATACGTTATATTTTCTAGGCAAGAGCTATCCCGCCTTCCCAGCGGCAGTTTTCAAACATTTGAAAGATGTTAGCTGGTGAGTCAAATCTCCCTTTATTCTTTCGGTTTTTCTCTCACTCTGAAAATATGTGTATATATATGCACACATTACACTTGGAGGCATATTTTCTGAGATGTAAATAAGTAAGGAAAGTGTGTGGCGCTTGGAATTCTGGTGCATAGAAGAGACGGTATGTGCTCTTGATTCCAACACACAGTTAGCACATTGTCACCTACCTCACACGCAAGCATCTGTTCCGTTCATCTGTAACCCACCTCTGCTACCCTCGTCTGCACTTACCCATCTGATCAACAAGGTGCTTGAGCTATCGTCCCGCTCCCGCACTTGCTTGCGGATGGTTCCCAAGGCCAGCAAATCAAATCTGAGGCCAGGTTGCTACCTATATCCAAAGAAATGTGTCCATGTATATTTTGGGTCCATTTTACAGCTGTTTGGTATAACTATTGTCAAGGAGAAATGAGCAGGTTGGGTATCATAAAATCAAAAACAGAATAACATTTGAAATTGTAATGTATGTCTATTTTTTAAATTATTTTTTAAGCACGATCTTTTTTATTTAAAAAAATTTTTTTAATGTTTACTTATTTTTGAGAGAGTGACAGAGTGCAAACGAGGGAGGGGCAGAGAGGGAGACAGGGAATCCCAAGCAGGCTCCAGGCTCTGAGCTGTCAGCCCAGAGCCCAACGGGGGCTCGAACTCACGAACCATGAGATCACCTGAGCCAAAGTCGGATGCTTAACCGACTGAACTACGCAGGCTCCCTTGTGTGCTTATTTTTAAAAATTAGGAGAGTCCTATTTTGATTTGGGGACTGCTGTTCTGGTCTTGGAGTCTTCTCCCACCAAGTCTGGGAGGAAATCGGCTCTTTCACGTGGTGTTTTGGTCTCGGCCTTGGCACGCCTCGCTTCACTCCCCTCGCACACAGGCAGCGTCCTTTGCACATGGCGGGGTTGTCCTGCGGAAATAAAGCTAGTGTTGCGTGCTAAATTCCATTGCAGACGCTCTCCTAGCAACCCAGTGACACTAACAAACCCGACAATAATGTTTTATCTTTAGCTCTATAAAGCAACGTGGCCATTAGTCTCACCAGAAAACTCAAAAGGATATTTTGCAAGTGGAGAGTGATTGGAGCTGAAACTTTGGATCCGTTACTTTTCTCCCGTCTGCTCATATCAAACCGGGCAGGCACCAGATTTTCACTTCGGGAGCAGGACATACCCAAAGGAACACCGGATAGGGAAAAGAGTCTGGGAAGGTCCTAGTCCCGGTTAGTGAGCTACCTGTGTTCCCTTGGCCGAGTCGCTTCGACGCTCGAGCGCTCAGTCTTCCTCATCTTCCAAATGAGGACTTCTTAACACTCCATAGTGCCTGTGGATGGGCCTACACTTGTCCTCCTGCTGAATCAGAATCTCTGGAACTGTGTTCCTCCCATGTTACTTTTAACCAAAGGCAAATGGAAGACATTGCTGAGCAATTGTAAAGACGCTTATGTAAATAGCTTTCCAATTTTGTTTGCTCGGCACAAGAGGTTCAACGTACACTCAATATACACCGTGTATTGCGGGGAACAGTGTTTTCTCCGGCAGATTTTATAAAGGGCTAAAGCAACCCATATTCTTTGCTGTTTCTGATTAGCCCTCCTCTGTACAAGACTATATATCATGCATCCCTATCAGTAAAAAACTTTTGAGCGTGTACATCCAATATATCTACATACTTTAAAAATATTTAATATTCGTATCTGTATTTACTTATATACTATATTGTACTTTAATGTTAACATATTATAAACATTTAAAAATACTTAACATGAATGTTTTAAAAGGAAAAATGTTGAAATAACATTTTAAAAAATCTGATCAGTGAAATCTTGGTTTAACACGTGCTAGAGCAAGGTCAAAAATAATTCATGATGCTGCTTTTTTAGTTCACTACATTTTGTTACTTCGTTATAATAAATGAAAATATGCTTCACCAAGATATGTAGATTCAAGTGGAAGAAGTACCTTTTTTTAAACTACATTTACTAAATTATGATACTGATCTTTTAAATTCCATCCACTACTTATTCCAAGATTTGTTATGGGCTAGTATATTTCCAGTTTTCTGAATGTTCAATAGTTGTTGCTGTAAATTAACTGGAAAGTGTGGCATTTCTTAATATTTTCTAACAAATATTCAAAATTCTGCATTTGGATAAAATTCTTCACTTGGAAAAATTGGGGGCATGTAGAAAATTCTGTTTCTAAGATTTTTGTGTTGTACAGATAATAGTTTTTATATTTGTATCTGCCAATAAAAGCCACATAAATTGGAAGTATTTTCTAAACATTTGTTTTCAAAATACTCTCTCCATGGTATGAATTTCTTTCAAAAATTATTACTTTTATTACTCACTCAAAAGCCAGTGTATTTGGAACATTTGTATTTGTAAAAGAATAATGACCATTTCAAGTTTAATAGTATTCTTAAGTGCTTTGTCATGAGATAACTTAGAACCCTCTAAGGGCCCAAAAGATTTTTGTGGTCATTTCCCTATCTCATTAAGGTTCCATTTCTATTTTCCTTTCAGTTTGTCACAGTGATGACATCCTGTAACATTTTGTGGATTTCTGGTTCATCTGTTTTTGCTGCAATGGAATCCTTGTGACTGAAGCAGTCAAGAATGTCATAGGAGGGACAGGTCTGTGCATTTTCTTCGATTTCTTTGCTTTTAAATTTTCTCCAAACTGCCATCCTGTAAGGAGTACACTTATAGGGATACCACCCTAGCCCCATGTTTTCTCTTCTTTTAATTTAAAAAAAGTTTTTTAAGTTTATTTATTTATTTTTGAGAGAGAGAAAGAGAGAGAGAGAGAGTGCCAGGAAGGGACAGAGAGGCGGGGGGGGGGGGGGGGAGGGAGAGAGAATCTCAAGCATGTTCCACGCCATTAGTTCAGAACCTGACGTGGGGCTTGAACTCAGAAATTGTGAGATCATGACCTGAGCAGAAGTTGGAAGCTTAATTGACTAAGCCACCCGGGTGACCCCCCCCCATTTCTTCTTAATTAAAGAAACCATTCATTGTTGAGCATGAGTCTTTTTCTCGTACATCTTTTCTTTGGCAGACCTTGTAGAAGCATTTCTGCATGTATTCCAATATTGAAATGGAATCAAGCAGCCCATTGACAGAGTCGTGTCCGAAGCATCTCAACTTTGATTCTTCAGTGACAATTCATTCAGCGACCATCCGCGGTTTTTCACTTTTACTAACACTTTCTGTCCTCTAAAGAGTTTTCTAACTAGAGAGAGCATTGAAATGTTTCACCATTGCCTTATGTAAATTATTTCTCTCCTGCAGTTTTTCCAATGGTATATTTGCTGTAAGAGAAATTTCAAAAGCAGCTTTTAAATATGTGTAAAAATTTAGTAAATTGTTCTTAAAATCCTGAATTGAGGGGCACCTGGCTGGCTTAGTCAGTTGAGCATCCGACTTTGGCTCAGGTCATGATCTTGCAGTCCGTGGGTTCGAGCCTTGTGACAGGCTCTGTGCCGACAGCTCTGAGCCTAGAGGCTGCCCCTCCCCTGCTCTCATTGTGTCTCCCTCTCAAAAATAAATGAACGTTAACAAAAATAATGATAAAATAAAATTAAAATCCTGAATTGAGAATCACGCAACTTTATACTTCAAACGAAACCAGAGGCATGGGCGTGTGTGTGTGTGTGTGTGTGTGTATTCTGGATTATTCATTTCCGATAACTCGCTAGTCATGATAATTTTGTTCTATCATCTTCTAATATTGCAGAGAAACACTATACACTTAGGTCAACATTCACTGTTAACAATAATGAATATAAAAAGCTATACGTCAAAAAGAGTTTTTAAAGATACTTTTAATTTGAGATTATATTTAGTATATTTTAGGTTTACAGAAAGAGTGCTAAAATAGATCAAAGAATTCCCATACAGGCTCATGCAGCTTCCCCTAAAGTTAGCCTCTTCTAACTACAACATATGTATCAACACTAAGAAATGAGCATTAGTAAAGTATTATTAACTATAGACTTTATCAGAATTTCCCCAGTTCTTCCATTATTGTCCCTTTTTGGTTCCAGGATACAATCCAGGATACCATGTTACCAAAATTGTCAATAGTCAGTACCACATACTAATTATGTGAAGATCTGTTTAGTTAAAACAAAATAATATTATTTTCCATTCCAGTTCACCAATAATGAGTTAACTACAAAATGTTACAAGATGTTAGAAGTGAGGGTGTCCTTGTCCTTGTCAGTTGTGTTGTTGAATTAGGGTTCTCTCTTCTACTGTACTTGAAATGAGGCAGTCTGGCTCACAGATTAAGGGCCCAATCTCCATATGTTCATTAAATATTGGGTAGTCTTCCTTGTTTTTCCTTTTATAAAGACAAAAACATGTATGCATAAAAACTGTCAAATTTCTTTTCCATACTAAATGTCCTTGCTATAAAGATAGGGCGAGTGAATGTCTTTTGTCCCCTCTGGAATACACATACCTCATTTTGTAGAACACTGCTCTATATTATATATATGCTCCTCTGGTTGTCCAGAGAATTTACCCTAAACTCCTACTAATATTTATAAAGCCTAAACTAGGGAAACTGGATAATTTCAATGTCTAGTTCTCTACTGGCCAATTCCTGTACTCCTGATTTGTTGATAGGTAATAAACAATTACTGAGTAACCTGTTAAGGCAGTTAGCATACACAAATAAGTTTCTCCAGGAAGCACCGCTTAACCATCCCTCAGCAAAGTGTTAAAACTTCACATACTTTTGGCAGGGTGGTGTAATAGCACCCATCAAGTCACACTACAAAGACTGCCTACCCTTCATGGTTGGGCTAGCTCAGGGGTTTAATGATGGAGACTGGAAATGAAATCCTTGATAGCTATTTCATTCATTTATTGAAAGGATAAATAATGTCATGGATATAGGCATGTGCTACCTGATCCTTCTTCAAGAAGGAGGGACTTTTTTCCCCAGCTGCTGAGAATGTACTAGAAAACCCTGTCAACCCTCTTAGGAGTTTGCTTCAGTTGAAAAAAAGGCACTTCACTGAAGGTCCACTTTTTTCCAGGGTTAGCCAGCATCCAGTGACTGATCAATCGAGGGTATGAAGGCCATCTGGAAGACTCTGAGGGGCCATCCCAGCTTCAGGGTTCCTCAGAGGGTTGACTGAGGTCTTTGTTGGGATCAATCACAGATCAACTTCTGCCTCTGCCCAATTCTGCTTCCTCCTCCTCCCCTACAAGAGTGCTTTGTAGCAAACATCCTGTGAACTAGCCTTCGCTCAGAATCTGCTTCCAGAAAAACCAACCTGCCACAGCTATATGAGTGGGCAAAATTCAAAGAATACAAAGCAGTATGCAAAGGAATATACACATACCAACATCTCTGGATGCTTCCAGAGATGGTCTTATGTGCATGAATGCCATGAAAGTACATATGTACATGTCTGCATATTTTAGCCATTTTCTTATAAAACTTGTAGCAACTTCTACTTTGAAAAATGTATTTCTTATTTAAAATTTTTTTAAATTTATGTTTACATACTGATACATAAAGTTTTAAAATTACTGCCTAATATCCTATTGTATGGATATACCATAATAATAGCTACCGTCTGAGTGCCAGCTATCTGCTGGGCACTTTTGGATGCAACCTCTATTTATTCAACACGTATTTACCGGGTCACGTATTTATTTATTATTTGCCAGCCACTGTTGTAGGTGTGAGGGATATGAGCAACTATTATCTCATACTTCAATTCAACCTTAAGAATAACTTTACAGGTGAGAAAACTAATGTTTAAGTAGTTTGGCCAAGGCCACATGAACTAGTAAGCAGTGGTACTGGAATCCATAACCAGGCAGCTGGTCTCAGGGCTTCTGTTCTAGTGTTGCCTCCTATACTCCACCTTATCAGCACCCTCTTTTTTTTATGTTTATTTTTGAGAGAGAGAGACAGGACGCCAGTGGGAGAGGGACAAAGAGAGAGAGGACACAGAATTCGAAGCAGGCACCAGACTCTGAGCTGTCAGCAAAGAGCCTGACAAGGGGCTTGAACTCACAAACGTCAAGATCATGACCTGAGCCGAACTTGGACGCTTCACAGACTGAGCCACCCAGGTGTCCCTATCAGTCCTCTATTGATGGACAGTTGGGTTGTGCGCAATTCGTGGCTATTATAAACAATGCTGCAGTGAACATCCTTTCTCGTGCATTTTTGGGTGCTATCTCCCCACTTTTAAGAAGGACTGAGAAAGGGAAGCAGGTGAGCTCATTATTTATTTAACAGGATACCTGTTAGCAGCCCTGGCTCATTACCCAGAACATTTTTAAAAGGTGCCTTTCTTCAAAGCAGGGATTTAAGGAATCAAAAGATACTACATT
Source organism: Panthera uncia (assembly GCF_023721935.1). Lineage (NCBI taxonomy): Eukaryota > Metazoa > Chordata > Mammalia > Carnivora > Felidae > Panthera > Panthera uncia. The sequence goes on along the minus strand of NC_064809.1, from coordinate 27,582,423 downwards.
CCATCCTTAATATGAAAATCTTAGGTTAAGCTTTTAAAATACTTCCATGCAGGCCCTGCATGTTGGATGCATATTTGCAGATAGGGTGATACCTGGATTACCAGCGCCCAGTGTTTCTGGTGGAAAAAGGAATGTTTTCATTGAAATTTCTCTTGTTTGTGTTTCAGAAAAAAATGAAAGCAGATCTACAATCTGGGTCTGGGTTTAATCATAGCATAATCTTTATGAGACAATGTAAGGCTGAGAATTTTTTAAACTGGTATTTTTAAAGAAAAATACACGTTCAAAAATGATACAAACCAATCAGCCTTAGAAGAAGGACAGAAGCAAGAAATCTCTTGCATCAAAAAGAAGCAGGAAATTCCAGAGAAGTTTCACAGGGAGGACGGGGGCGGGGTGAAGTCTCTATCATTATTTAGTAGGTTATTTCTTAGCATAGTGTGGTATCTTTGTTGAATAACTAAGATTCAGTTTAGAGGAAATAACAGAATTCAGACTCCCTAAAGCGAGAACATAGCAATTTACCAAACATATTACAAAGCACTATGTGTCCCATGATCCGCTACCTCTTTCAATAAATATTTTCTCCTCTTTAGGGAATGCTCTGGTCACAGATCCATCTTATACTAGGTGATTTAAGTAAGTAACTTGTAACGTCTCTGTACATATTTTTGAAATTTTCATATTTTCATTTAATGGTGTATTCCATTCATCAGGGGCGAGTGGTAATTTGGCATGAGTTCAGGGTTAGTTTTTGAGATTTAAAGGCATTTTCATATAATGCTCTACTAGAGTGGGAATAGTAAAATCTCAATCTTCCAATAAGCTGCAAAACTATTAATGGATTTCTAGGTAATGTTGTTTGGTGCTAATACTCAGTGGAATATATTTTTCATTAAATATGAAAGCGTTCCAAGTATGTTTTATACCAGGTGTGTTAACTTTACTGTTTCCTGGAGTGTTTATAATTTCAAAATTGATCTAGTCTTCTCTCATATGGTTTTGCATGAGTGTTGGCTTTCTTTCTAACAGCCATGATGACTCAACTACGGAGACTAAAAGCTGGCAAGAAAAAGCCAATAAAAGTATAAAGAAAGTCAGGAGTTTCAGAGAAATGAGATTTACCAATGATATACAGTCTAGTTCCCTCTCTACCAATGCTTTCAATCTTAAATGTGTTCTAAAATGGCTCATTTAGTATTTGTTTGTGCCAGTTTCATAGCATGAATCAAATCATGACAGTGAAAGGGATACATCAAACACCATTTTAAAATTCATCCTTGGCTTATCTCTCTTCTTATTCCCATTGTCTTGTCTTTTTCTAAAGCCAGAAATTCCAACTTTTATGTGACTAAAATAGCCACATGTCAGAATACCATAGAACTTAAAACTTCGACCGCTTTGGCTTACACTTTTCAATTTTCTAAATCCACTGCAAAAAGAAAAAGAACACTGGAGATATTAAATATGATATTTTCCTATCATTATTCTCCATTTATTTCCCTTTGCTATAAATTATACATGTTTACTAGAATGAATACTATTGCCTTCTCTCCTGTTGCTTAAATCCTTTTGTCTACAAAAAGTGGTTAGAGCTCATGCATTATTTAAGTTGCTATTTCTATAACTGAATTAATACATACATCTACTCGAGCAAATGGGTTGATAGGGTGAAGATTCACACAGACTTTCTGCCTGAAGTCCCACTCCATAATCTCTGCTTAGATGCTTCCTAGTGAAACACATCGCCAGAAATACCAGTTTTTAATGTTATGCCGAAGGTGTAAATAATACTGTAAGCGGAAGAAAAACTAAAATATTTTTAGCAAAAGGATGCTCTCATAGCTTACAAGATTCCTCCTTTACTCTCTTGATTCTCTAGGTGCCAGAGTGGAGAGTTGAAGCTCTTACATCTTCCTCGGCAGAATATAAGTCAGGCAGCTATATATCGATTGCCCTGGATTGTTCAGTACAAAAATTTGGGGTTTGATCTCTCCTTCATTACCAGTCCACCTCAACCTGCCACTGCTTGGAGTTCTCCCAACTTCAGTTTCCTGGCTGTGACCCCCAGAGTCTTCATTTGGCCCAGGGGCTGCTTCTGTGAATGGAGAAGTCGTGGAGGGGAATTTCAGGGTGGCTCTGTAAAGCAAGTAAGTATAAAAACTTGAAGTTTGTAGGAAAATAGGGTCTGTCACTTGCCCTCTCAGCCTCCACTGCTGAGCCTGCATATGTGTGTTTATTTAATATATAAATTAATATACTTAAAGAGAAGATGTATTTCAGTCTACAAGATTGCCTGGTATACTCCAGCTTATGGAAGTTAACCTTCTTTAAATGAGAAAGTGAAATCCCGCACATCTAACTTATCTGCAGCATTTATTTTCAAAATAAATGCATGGTAGGGGGAGTATGAGAAAGAGACCAAAAAAGAACAAAAGAACTGATCATAGCAATGCCCTGCTTGGAGAGATTTATTGAAGGAACCGGCTCACGTGATTGTGGAGACTGGCAAGTCCAAACTCCACAGGGCAGGCTGGCAGGATAGAAACCCAGGCAGGACTTCTATGTTAGAGCCTTGAGCCAGAATTCCTTCTTCTCTTGGAAACCTCAGTTTTTGTTTCAACTGATTGGATGAGGCCCACCCACACTGATCAAGGGTAATCCCTCTTTAAAGTCAACTGACTGTAAATATTAATCCTATTTACAAAATATCTTCAAAGCAACAGCTAGGCTAATTTTGACCAAACAACTGAGCACCACAGCCTAACCAGGCTGACCTAAAATTAACCACCAATGTCATTTCTCCCAATTATAAATGAGGAAACTGAGACTCTGGCTGGGATAAGTAACTTGCTCAAGGTGACACTATAACAATGAAGTAAAATCAAACTTCAGCCTGTGTAAACTCAATTCTTACACTCTTAGTCACAAACTCTGGCTGCATTCTTAGACTAATTTCTAAATAAAACAGAGCAGAGTGCCTAAAGGTCTTCTGGTAAGAACCTAGTAAGTTCTCACCGGGCCAGAACCTGATAAGTTTTCATTCACGACAAAGGTTTTAAAATAGGGCAGCCGAGATGGAGTAAACAAGGACTGAATTTACCCACCTGTCTGAAATAACTGAAAAGAACAACACTCTATGAAACAAGCATCTGAAAGACACTGGACCTCAAGCAGTAAAGGAGAGAGATCCTTGAGATGAGAAATAAACCAGGTGAGCCCTACAATCGCCCAGCCCACAGCAGAGTTTCTAAGCAGTGGGCGGAGAGGGGTAAGCCATGCAGATCCAGCCGTCTCCCTGAGTTGAAGAGACACAGAGAGAGTCTGTGGAGGCCAAGGTGGCTAGATTTAGCAGGAGAGGAGAGAGCTATATGAAGGAAGAATGCCAGAAATATGAAGACGTTAATAAGAATATTAAGACCAATATACAAAAATCAGTTATTTCTATACACTACCAATGAACAATTAGCTATTGAAGTTCTTAAAAAATCCTTTTACAGAAGCATAAAAAATATAAAATATTTAGGGATACAACTGGCAAAACATGTATAAGATCTGTACACTTAAAATTACAAAATGTGGAGCTCCTGGGTGGCTCAGTTGGTTGAGCATCTGACTCTTGATTTTGGCTCAGGTCATGATCTCACGGTTTGTGAGATTGAGCCCTGAGTCAGGCTTCATATTGACAGCATTGAGCCTGCTTGGGATTTTCTCTGTCTCTCCCTGCCCCTTCCCAACTCGCACTCTCTCTCTCAGAATAAATACATAAACTGAAAAAAAAAAGAAAGCAAACTACAAAACGTTGCAGAGAAAAATGAGAGATAAAAATAAATGGAGTGATGACCGATGTCCTGAATCAGATGACTCAATATAGCTAATATATCAAATTTCTCCTCAATTCATCAACAGAAAAAAAAAATGCATTCTCAGTCCAAATCCATTTTGTAGATTTTTTTTGTAGAAAATGACAAGTTGATTGTAAAATTCATAGGGAAATCTGAAGGACCTAGGAAAACCAAAACAACTTTGGAAAATAGGGAGATTTTACATTACTTTACTTTGATATTTACTACAAAGCTTCAGTAATTAATAGGAAAAAAAAAAGAAGAAGGACAGGCCAGGATAGCCTTACACCTATATAGTTAATTAATTTTTTGCACAGATGTAAAGATAACTCAAGGAAGAAAGTCTAATGTTTTGAACTAATGGCGATGAAAGTGTTGGCTAGCCTTATGCAAAAAAATAATTCTGGTCCAACCTTTGTACTATGGACAAAAAGTAAGTCAAAATGGATCAGAAATGTAAATGTAAAACTAAAAGTATGATATTTCTAGAAGAAAGCATAAGAGAAAAATCTTTGTGGCCTTAGGCTAGGCAAAGATTTCTTACATTCAACACCAAAATAATACACACCATAAAAAAATTAATTGGGCTGCATCAAAATTCAGAAATGCTCTTTAAATGGCCCTAGTAAGAAAAAGAAAAGTTAAGCCACAGAGTAGGAGAAAATGTTTATGCGTCACATATCTGATAAAGAACCGGTATCCACAATATATTACCAACTCCCAAAACTCAGGAATAAGAAAACAAACATTTTTAAGTGAGCAAAGATTGGAACAAAGAAGATATACAGAGAGCAAATAAACACATTAAAAAAATATTCAACATCATTGTTCATTAGGGAAATGCAGGTAAAACCACAATGAGCTATTATTGTGCATCTATTAGAATGTCTAAAGTTAAAAAGATTGACCATATTAAGTGTGGGTCTGGACATTAAAGAAATGGAACTCTGACACATTGCTGGTGGGAATATGAAATGGTACAATTACTTGGGAAACAGTTTAGCACTTTTCATAGTTAAATAGTTAAACATGCACTTACCATATTTCCCAGCCATTCCATGTTTCGATAATTACTCAGGTGAAACAAATGCCTACATCTATACAAAGACTTGTGTACAAATGTTTACAGCAGCCTTATTTGTACTAGTGAGAGAGAGAGTGAGAGGGAAAGGAAGGAAGGAAGGAAGGAAGGAAGAAGGAAGGAAGGAAGGAAGGAGGAAGGAAGGTGGTAGGAAAGGCAGAAAGAAAGAAAAGAAAGAAAGAAAAATAGAGAGAGAAAGAGAGAGAAGGAAAGAGAGAAAGAGAAAGAAAGAAATAAAGAAAGAGAAAGAAAGAAAGAAAGAAAGAAAGAAAGAAAGAAAGAAAGAAAGAAAGACAGCAGAAGGCAGGAAGGCAGGAAGGAGGAAACAAAACAACACTGAAAACAACCCAGGTGTTCATGATGAAGCGAATGGATAAACAAATGTGGCATGTCCATACAGTGGAATACTACCTAGCAATGAAAAAGGAATGATGTATTGATACATGCTACAACATGAATAAAGTGCAAAATAAGTATGCAGGTGAAAGAAGTCAAACAAAAACCTGTACATGCTGTATGATTTGATTTACCTAAAACTCTAGAAAATGTAAAAATGTAAACTGATCTATAGTGACAGAAAGCAGATCAGTGTTTCCTTGAGATGAGAAGGTGTGAAGGAGTGATTATAAAGGGACAGAAAGAAAGCTTTGCGGGTGATCACTTTGTGGTGATGGCTTCATGGGCGTGCACATATTTCAGCATTTATCAAACTGAACACTTTAAATACACTGAGCCTATTGTTCATTTGTTATATCTCAATAGGGCTGTTGAGAAACAGGGCAGGTCTTGCTGAGGCAATGCAGTAATGAGCTCAAGGATTAGAGGAGGCAAGACTTGAGACAGCAAGACCACTCAGGAAGATGCCGAGAAATCCCAACCTCCTTATACCTAGAACCAGCCCTATAGGCACCATTTTCATATATAGAATATGTATATAAATAACTCTAATGTATACTTAAGAATTCAGGTCTATTAAGGTCTATACCTCATTCGTAGGAAAATAATAAATAATGATGAATAATAAGCAAGGCCTGTACTAGTACATTAAGAGCTTTTGTGCTACTTAAAAAAAGGCCTCCTTGGCTCATGCTGCTCTATCACCCTTCAGCCAGCTGCCTTTGTGCAGTGCACATTCTGCATAACCATCCACAGCTGTCCTGATCCCATAGATGAAACAGAATGCTATGACAGAAACAGAAAGAATCTTAGCTACATTAGCCATATGACCTTTGGTGAGTCACCTGAAATTCTTCATACCTTAGTTTCTTCCTCTGGGATTCGTTCCCTGTGGGGTTGCCCTGTGGTAGAGATAAGGACGATGATGAGGCCTTACAAACAGACATGGCACCATCAACATGTTTTGACCAGGCGGTGAGAAAGTAAAAGGCCGTTCTGGGGTTCAGGTATTACATTCCTTCCTTCCTAATAATAGGAACACCCCAAGAATTGTTATTAATCTTTATTAAGATGTACGTTGTGTTACTGAACAGGGCTGTCTTGGCTCAAACTGCACGAGACGTGCTACCCTCTAAAGCCTTTTCCCTTACAACTCCCACACCCAGTTCCCACTACCAGCCCCTTAGCTGACCAAGGCCTGCTGGAAATTTCCTCCAGTGAGGTTCACTTCCCCAAAGTCCCAGGTTAACCCATTCCTTTCTTCCATGTTTCCATCCCTTCAGTGTATAGATAGCATTTGGAAATGGATCCACACTCAGGGGGGGTATATGTGACTAAGGCTAACTCCCTTAACTTTTCTTTTTTCTTTCTTTTAATGTTTACTTATTTATTTGAGAGAGAGAGAGAGAGAGAGAGAGAGAGAACACGAGCAGGGGAGGGACAAAGAGAGAGGGAGTCACAGAATTCGAAGCGGGTTCCAGGCTCTGAGCTCTCAGCACAGAGCCTGACACGGGGCTCAAACCCGCAAACCGTGAGATTATGATCTGAGCCAAAGTCAGACACTTAACCAACTGAGCCACCCAGGAGCCCCTCCCTTAGCTTTTCAAAAGACATTTTCATTTTAAAAGAAATGCTTATTTACTCCAAAGGATGGCTCTCTAATGGTGGAATCTGATACAAAATAGCTAGCTCTTTGAGCCTGAGATTGAAAGGTATCTCTCAAAACAAATCTCAATTTGGTTTCTCCAAATCCTTCCATGGTAAGCCATGTACACCAACTTTTCAACAGGACTTTCAAGCTTATCCTTTATATTTATATATGTATACATAAAAACTCTAGACTATATACACATATGTGTATATATGTTTATATGTGTTATGTAAGTTTACATATATAAGCATATATATACACATCTATAAAAATATATGTGTGTGTGTATATATATGTGTACATATACGTACAAATTCTAGTGCAAACTCTGTACAGGAAGGAAAGAATGCAATAAAATGTGGGTTTTTTCTTTTCTTTAACATTTTTTTAATGTTTTATTTATTTTTGAGAGAGAGAGAGAGAGAGAGAGTGAGCACAAGTAGGTGAGGGGCAGAGAAAGAGGGAGACACAGAATCTGAAGCAGGCTCCAGGTTCTGAGCTATCAGCACAGAGCCCCCCGATGCGGGGCTCAAACTCACAAACCGTGAGATCATGACCTGAGCTGAAGTTGTAACACTTAACCAACTGAGCCACCCAGGCACCCTTGGTTTTCTCTCTTCTAACATAGCAAACTGATGTACTGATCTAAGGCTTGGTACATAGTCATTTCGGATGCTGTGAATGCCTGAAGTTCAAGTTAATAGTTCCAGTGATTTAGCTCAATATACTTGTTAATGACCTAGAGGATGAAGTGAATGGCAGTGTGGAAAATGTGCTGATGATTTTGAGTGTTTAGGTTGGTAAGAGCTAAGAAAGGTTGTGAGGAACCTACGATGGATCTAATAACTTGGATGACTGAACAAACATGAAGACTGATAACGTTTTACAGGGAAGGGCAAAAGGTAATAGATACTGAAAAAAATAATGTCAGTTCTACATAATGTAAGCAGCTCGCACTGATGGACTTAGAATTTATGTTAGTCTCAAAGGGGAATTCTGCCATGGGAATTCAACTAATGAAAATATTTGGATAAAGTCATCCAATCTGCAATACCCACCCCCCCCAAAGCCAAAGAGTCTAAGTATGTACTCAGAAAACAGAGGGGTAAATACAGGAAAACATGCGGTGGACAGAGCTGGGTGCCTACCTAACACGCTTTCTCCTGTGGACTTTGTCCTGAGGTTTTGCCCTATTTACCCCCACCTCCACTCCAGAGAAGATGACTGTTCCCCAGCCCCAGAAAGTGAATTAAGATCTATCCAAACTCAGTTAAGCGTCTGACTTCAGCTCAGGTCATTATCTCCCAGTTCGTGGGTTAGGGCCCCACGTTGGGCTCTGTGCTGACAGCTCAGAGCCTGGAGCCTGCTTCACATTCTGCATCTCCCTCTCTCTCTGCCCCCCCACTTCTCTCAAAAATAAATAAACATTAAAAAATTTTAAAAAAATATCCATCTAAACCAGTAGTCCTCAAATGTGATCCTTAGACAAGCAACAGGAGAACATCTGACAACTTAGAAATGCAGTTCATTAGGCTCCATCCCCAATATATTAAACCAGAAACTCAAGGGGTGGAAAAGAGCAATCTGTATTTTTTTTAATGTTTATTTATTTTTGGGAGAAAGAGAGAGAGGGAGAGCAAGTGGGGGGGGGGCAGAGGGAGAGGGAGACACAGAATCTGAAGCAGGCTCCAGGTTCTGAGCTATCAGCACAGAGCCCCCTGATGCGGGGCTCAAACTCACAAACCTGTGAGATCATGACCTGAGCCGAGTCAGATCCTTAACCAAATGAGCCACCCAGGTGCCCCCAGCACTCTGTATTTTAACCAGGCCCCCAGGAGATTCTGATTTGTGCTAAAGTTTGAGTACCACTCGACTAAATCAATTATGGTAATTCCATTCTCCTTTGCCAATGATTATATTAAGCATAAGAATTGACTCCCTTTAGGCCAATGAGATACAAGTGAAGTCTGCTGGGGATTCTAAGAAAGGTCTTTCTTTCTTCAAAGAAGATATTGCAGCATTTGGCCATACTTGTGTGAGCATGTGATGTCTGGAGCTGCAGCAGCCATCTTGTAGCTATGAGGGGGCACACCTGAGGACTGCAAAGCAAAAAGATGTCCTTGTACTATTAAATTAACTAACCTCAGCACCACTCTTCCTATAGGATGTCTGGCTGGCTGTGTGAGTAAGTAAACTCCACTTTTGGTCACCTATACTATTCTTTTAAGTCATTTTTTTTTAATGTTTATTTTTGACAGAGAGAGAGAGACAGAGCATGAGTGGAGGAGGGACAGAGAGAGACAGAGACACAGAATCCAAAGCAGGTTCCAGGCTCTGAGCTGTCAGCGCAGAGCCTGACGCAGGGCTCCAACTCACGGACCGCGAGATCATGACCTGAGTTGAAGTCGGACGCTTAACCGACTGAGCCACCCAGGCACCCTGGTCACCCATACTATTCTTGCATCTGAAAGTATCCCCCCAAAGCACATCCCTTCCTTCTCCATTGTGGTACAGAGAAAGCAAACCTGAATAGGCAAATGTTCAGAAACAGTGAAACAAAAAAACAGAACACAGGTCTTCTTATCCCTCTCACCTGAGCACATGCGAGCTATATTCCCTAATCTTAAAGCAAATGTATTTTTGAGCCTCACTGTTCTTATGTACTGTGTTAATATAACAAATATGTACTCTTCTCACAATTATTTATAAAGAATATTTAGTAATAGAGCTCTGTACAAACGTAAAAAGAAAAAAAAACCCTCCTGCTAGGGTCAGCACATATTCCATCCAGCTCAGGGCTCTGTGTGACTAAAGAACACGTTGGGAAGAAAATTCAAAGGTGTGTAGTTCCTGAGCTTGACCTTGGAAAGCTCAAGTTGCACCCAATGCACTTTCATTTTCCCTCAAAACCCAGTATGAGCTGACCACTTATGAATCTACTCAACTCTTAATATTGCCCTTCATTATGGATTAAGAGATCACATAGTCGAGGCAAACCTCATCGCTATTATCGCTTTCATAAGAAAGAAAACGCCAAGACAGATGAATGGCTGGAGGTCTGCACAGAGTGCCAGCAAAAAGTATTCCTCGCTGACTGTGTCTTGATATCACACGATATCACACGTCGCAGGGCAATGTGCATTGCTCGGGCCGTGCACAAAGTCACACAAAAAAGGGCAGGGAATAGGATGATTAGCCAAATAAATGCATCCTTTAGTGGCACCATCTCAGCTTTAGACAAACTTTTTACAATTAAGCCCCTCAAGTGACGAACAGTAAGAACAGATGGGTTTGTCATCATGCCCTATAGATCCGGAAACCTGGGCTTTACAGGACTGACAGCAGGAATTGTTCCAAAATCAACTGTCCTCCGCTGAGAATTCCCTGTTAGCTGTCAAAGATGGCTGGCTCCATTGAATTCAGCCCTCAGAGTGCAAAAGGGGAGAAAAGATGTCTCAGAGACAAAAACCTTCCGCTGCACTCAGAGCCATTAAAGAAGCCAGCAGCATCTGGATCCCAGATGTTCCAAGTGGGTCTCCCTCTGAGAAGTGGCTGTCCTAGTCTTCCCCGGAGCGCAGAGCAGGTCAAGAGAGAAGGTACCCATGCATCCAGCTAGGAAGGTGGAAGGGCCTGCTCCTGGGTGCAGACCAGAGGCAATGCTTCTTTTTCTAGGCTGGAGCCTTCAGTTCAAGGTTCCTGTGTTTCCATTCCCTCCCCTTGGGTGAGACTATTTCTGTCTTAGGGTAGAATGAAGATGACATAGTAGAAGTGATGGGAAGAGGCATCTGATCACGTGGCTTTTAAAGTCCCTGTGGCACACACAGTGCCCTGTACTCTTCAAACCCAGGCCGCTTTGCAGTGAGGCGGGGCCATAGGACTGAGTTCTGGCCAATGGAGTGTGGGCGGAAGTGACGCGCTCACTTCCGGGCTTGGCCCACAAAAACCCACCTCGGCTTTGATCCACAATTTCCCTCTCCTATTTACTAGTCAAGCGGGCAGGACCTAGCAGACAGCCCCAAAGCGCTAGTTGATGGCGGGGCCAAGAGATGGAGGGGGCACCTGTCCTGCCAAGTAGGAATAGTCACATCAGATTTCGCCCGAATAGAATATATAACTCTTTCTGGACCAAACCACTCTGGAGTTTGTTGCAACAGCAAGCTTTCCTTACGCTACCTAATACAGGTTCTGCGTAGATCCTGGATAAAACAACTGAGTGGGTAACAGAGCCTGGGATGGGGATGGTAAATGCTTTGGGAGAGGTGACTTACCACGCCCGGCTAGTAATACATCTGTTCCCTTAATGATCCCCCCCTTATCAATGCTTTCACGCTCCGGGAGGTCGTCTGGTTGTCTCTCACCTCCAGCCGGCTGTCAGTGTCTATACAGATAGCCGAAGAGGCAGCTTAAAGAGACCTTGGGGATTTCAGGGCCTGAAAGAAATTAGCCCAGGCCAGTCGCCCCCAAGTACGTTTTTCTTTTTTTAGAAGACAATAGTCGTAACGGGACCCACACCACCTCTGGCAGCCTGCATGGTCGCTGCCCCTGAATTCATCCGTAGTTGATTGTTGACAAGTGTAGTGAGGGTTGGTGACTGTCTACCAGGTGAATATCAGTTTTTCATTAACCCGCAAGATTTTTTTTATATAATGTATTTAATGTGAAGTGAATGCTATAGAATTCTTGTTCCAGGTTGCAACCAGTTTAGGTAAATATTTTCATGTAAAAATATTCTGCCATTTTTATGCATGGATAACCTGATCTGAACGAATTCCTTTCTGATGCTCACATATTACTTTGATTTTTTGGTATTTTGTGGCAAACTATAGATAGCACAACTTTACCATTTTGATAACTTTTAAGTATGCGATTCGGTGGCATTAATAACCTTCACAATGTTGTGCAACCGTCATCATTATTTCCAAAATGTTTTCATCATCTCAAATGGACGATTTAAGTAATTAATTCCGCATTAAGCATTAAACAGTAATTCCTCATGCCCCCTTCCCCCAGTAAACTCTAATCTGTCCTCTGCCTCACTACATTCTAGATATATTGTGTAAGTGGAATCACACAATATTTGTCCTCCCGTCCAGCTTATTTCACTTAGCATAATGTTTTCAGAGTCTATCCGTGTTGCAGCGAGTGCCAGAACGTCACCCCTTTCCGTGGCTGCATAACCATGTGCTGTATGCACACACCACATTTTGTTTATCCCTTCATCTGCTGACGGACCCTGGGTTCCTTCCATCTTCGAGATCTTGCGAATAATGCCGTGATGCACAAGTATCTGTTTGAGTTTTTCCTTTCAATTCCTTTGGGTATGTGCCTAGGGGTGGAATGTCTGGGTCACATGATAACTCTATGTTTAGCTTTTCGAGAAACTGCCAAATTGCTTTCCATAGCGAACCCGCAAGATTTTTTAAAACCCGGAGTAAAGAAAAAATGTAGAAGCAGCCTTGTGTTATGTCATGGGAATGCCTGAGTGGTTGGAGGACCGGGTAGATCTGGAGACCTCATTAACACAGGGTACGTCTCCCAGTCCCTAGACCTTTCTCCTGAGCAGTCTTGCTAAAGGACTCCTGCTCGAATGACTCTTAGATCCACAGGTGAATTGGCCGTGAAGCTAAGAAAGCTAACGAAGCTTCAAAGCCACTCGCTTGCACCAACTCCTTGGAAGGCCCCGGGAAGGGCCCTTACCTCATTGTCATTTTTTCTAATTTGTGAAAGTAAGACATTTTAACTAAAACCTGCAACTTCCGTTCTACATCCCTTCCCTTGTGTTGGGTGGCATTGGAGGGCCCATGAACATTCTGGGGATCTGGCTAGGGGAAAGTTGAGTTGGGGATATGTTTAATATTGGTTTAGAGGGTTCTATTTATGTTGATTGTGGTTTCTTTTGCACATAGCTAAGTTACTACTAGTCACCCCAGTATGGAAATCTTTCTGGGAATATTCCTACCCCCCACGGTGGAAACTCAGCAACATGATGACCCAGAGGACATATGAAAGGGTCCTGTACTCCCTAGCAGAAGAAAAAAAGGTTTGAAATGTACAGAGCCAGAGACTAGTCTGTGGTACATTCTTTGTTAAAATTTTTTAAAGTGTTTATTTAATTTTGAAGGGGCGGGGAGAGGTAGAGAGAGAGGGAGACACAGAATCCAAAGCAGGGTCCAGGCTCCGAGCTGCCGGCACAGAGCCCGACGCAGGGCTCGAACTCACAAAACTGTGAGATCCGGGACCTGAGCTGAAGCCGGACGCTTAACCGACTGAGCCACCCAGGCGCCCCTGTGGTAAACTCTTTCAAACATCAAATGTGTAAAATTGCAAGTGGAAATTTTGCTTTTCATCAATGCCGAACCAACATGAAGGCCTCTTCTGTTAGGATTTATACTCGATAATGCAGCATATACAATTCTGAGAGCCCGAGTCATTTTGTTCCTTTTTAACAAAAATTTCACCAAATAGAAATGATCAAAATCCCTGTAGTTACAGGGAGACCATCATGGTGCTATACACAGGGAGGGAATATGTTTCTAACGATTCGTATGTGGGAGAGACTTGAAAGAGGTTTTTCCAAGTGTGATGACAATCCAAAAAAAGGGGAATTGTATCAGCAGTAATGGTTGAGAAGATGAAAGGAAGTTTTCTAACCTATCAATTATGAAAACCACATTGTGATCAACGATGCTGGAAGAAACCACTGAATTCTCTTTCTCTCCTCTCTGTAGAAAATGTCACAAAATTGTTGTTTTATAAAGAGGTGTTGGAAAAGTATACAGACCGCAAAATTTTGTGGGGGAGGGGAGGGAAATGTCATAGAGTGGCACCGGAGAGCTCATAAAAATCCGTTACTGCCTGGATCCTGGACCGCTTGTGGCATTTGTCAGGCTTTTTCACGAGGTGGACTTGTGCTTTCTCATTCGAAATAAGAGTTCACTGTCCTAAAAAATTTGGTATTTGTAACTTGGGATTGCTTTTTCTTAGAAAATCATCTTTTCAAGATTGTCTAAGCTACAGTCCCCACAAGACTTGGACCTGTCTCTGCCCCACAAGACATCATGTTTTGCTCCCAGTGACTCACCTCCACTCAAAGCCAGTGTCTTTTCTGGGCTTCTCAGGCATGTCAGGGTCCCTGTCCTAAGAACATTGCTGGGCACCACATAAACATCCAGCAACCTCCATTCCTTCTTACTCCCCTCATTCCGCATTGAACCAGCCCAGTGCTTCCTACTTGTGAAGCCCCTTCCCCTCCCTGCTGCACTCGCATCCCTGCCCTCACCCCTGCCCCCTGTGAGTTCCTGCCGCTTACTTTTCTTTAGCAGCCTTCTATGCTGGGCTAAATATTGGCCCCAGAGATATCTAGGTCCTGATCCCTGGAACTGTGAGTGTGACCTTCTGAGGCAAAGCAGGGTTTTGCAACAGGGTTAAATTAAAGATCTCGGGATGGGAGGTTAACCTGGATTGTCCCAGAGGGGCCTTAAGTGTTCTGACAAGAGAGGGGAGAGAGAGATGTGACACACACAGAAGAGGAGAGGGGAGGTGACCACAGAGGCAGATATTGGCACGATGCTACCTTGAGCCAAGGAATGCCAGCAGCCACCAGAAGGTGAAAGAGGCAGGAAAACGTGCTCTTCTAGATAGAGCCTCTGGAGGGATGCCTTGGCTTGAGCCCAGTGAAACTGATTTTGGACTTGTGGCCTCCAGAGCTGTGAGAGAAGAGATGTGTGTTGTGTTAAGCCACCTAGTTTATGACAAGCTGTTACAGTAGCCACAGGAAATGACTATACCTCCGAACCCAAAGTCCATTCTAAAAGAACCAACTTCCCCCATTCCCATCACTTCTGGTTCCAATATTCTGGTCACAAGACCCCCTTTCGTGAAGACCCTCCACCCAGTTCGTCTTGCCTCCTTCCCCACATTCTTTCACCCACAGGGACTTGAAGGCCCTCTGTGAAAGTCCATGTACCCGCTGACCCACGCCCTTTGGCCAGCCCAGTGGCCAAGACATCCTTGAAATGGTTCCCTAACGGGTGAGGAGGCAAAGCCTCTCTTCCTTGGGTGCATTCCTCTGATTTGACTCTATCCCTTTCCTGTGGAGTCTCTCCTACAGGGGCTGGGTACTTCCTCAATCACTTCCAACAAACAAAACAAAAAAACCTCTTAAAACCTCCTCCTCTACAAATCTTACCTTCCTGGGGAAGGATAGGTTGTACCTGCTCCTGCCTCATTTTCCCACCTTGTCTTTCCCAAGTTGGGAATGGGGGAGATGTTGATTATTATTCTGTAACCCATTAGAAGGAAAAACTCCTGGTTTTTGAGTCAAGTAAGTTTTCCAAATATCTACTGAATGTGTGCGGGGAGTCAGGCTAAGTACCCCAGATAGCTAAGACATGGTTCCTGTTCTTGGGAGCTTGGAGACTCAGCTGGGGTGGGAGGGGAAGCAAGAATATGTGCACGTTAATATTTACAATAAAAGTCAGACGTGCAAAGTGCCCTGACAAAGTGTGATGGGGAGAGCAAAGCAGGGACACATCACATTGAAACGGAAGTCAGGAAAGCATCTGTAAGTAGGGCCCACTTGAGATGAGGTAAATTTTCCCGAGCATAGTAGACTAGTATAAGTCAGGGCACTAAGGCAGGAAAGCCCGGACCTCAAGGAAAATGAAACTGGAAAAGAAATTTGGGCCCATAGTTTAGAGTGGGGGGGATCAGCAAACATTTTCTCTAAAGGGCCAAGTAGTGTTTTAGGTTTGGCTAGCCATGTGGCGTCTGTCACAGTGCTTCAGCTCTGCCATTGCAGCATAACTGCAGCCATAAACACTATGTAAACAAATGGGTATGGCTGTGTTCCAATAAAACTTTATTTACATAAACAGGCAGTGAGCCAGAACGCCCAGCTAAGGAAGCTGTGGGCCTCAAGGAGCCATTGAAGGTCTGTGAGCAGGAGGATAACATTACAACACCACCAAAGCTGTGCATTTGGAAAAGTAATCTGGCCAGGGGGGTAATGCCAGGATTGGAGGAAGTGGAATAGAGTGTGGACATGAACCGCCGGGAGGCTGGTCCAGCGTTTGGGGTCAGAGGCCGGAGTTAGGGTACTGAGAGCAGAAAGAAGGTCAGACGTAGAGGGCACGGCTACCCAGTGGGCGGGAGAGACGGAGAGAGCCCAATTAAAAGTGGGCCCCGATTTGGAGCGGGCGCAACTGGGAGTTAGAGCCACTTACTGAGGGGGACTTGGGGTTTGAATGCACCACCGGGTGGTCTGTGCCCTCCGCGGACAAGTCCACGGACAGGAGTGGGTAGGCAGCTGGAGGCAGGCGACCGGGGCCTCCTGGGAACACGCCCGAGCCCACGTGGGGCAGGCGGCACCCCACCCTCCCTGGGGCCAGCCGGGCTCCCAGCAAACGAGGCCCAGGATCCCTGCGCTGCTAGACATCTCGGAGGACAGCCAACGCAGAGCAAAACCAGTCCCGCCAGGGGCGGGTTGAGGCCGTGCCAAGTGACCATGGAAGCTGCGTGTGTGGGCCAAATTGCTTTCTAATTACATTGCGCTCCAGACAAGACAAAATTGTGCCTCTTGAAAAGCATGTACGCGGAGTCCGGGTAAGCCTAGGGGAGGTCAGGCCTGGTGGAAATCCGGGGCAGCGAGTCGTGTTGCAGAATTCATTACCATCCTGCCGCCCTCGGCAGGAAGAGCAGGGACAGGAGGCTGGGGGACGGACTCGATGTGCGGCTCAGTGGAAGTCAGGGACACGTCCTGAAGAGTCCCGCACATTTAAATGGAGTAGGTGATTCTGAAAGAAAATGTGCCATTTCACCCCCAACATCTTATCATTTCTCCCTGGAACTTAATATAATGCCTTCCTGGAAAAATCATATTAAGAATTTTTTTTTTTTTTTTTTGCCTGTGTCCTGTAGCAAACATTCTCCCCACTGCTCTGCATGCTGAGACAATTTAGTTGAAAAGGAGCCACCTTAGAATTTGCCACATTTGTGTTTGACAAAGAGGCAGTTTACCCACTAGCTACACACTTTCTTGCTGAGATGCAAATGTTGTTGGGCAGATACTGGAAACACTGTTTTGATATTTGATGCACTTTCTGGGGAATTTATGTTAGAAACAGAGCAACCGAGGGAAATATGCTGACTTCAAAACATAAATACAAAGCTACCACTTGGGGTTATTTATTTCCCAGGCAATCAATCAGGAAATGTTAAGAAACACGTTCAGAATGGTTTCAAACATGATTCCAGTCAATTGAGTAATCTCTCCATTTACTTTTCATATGTTGTATGATTTTTCTTAAAAGATGAAAGAGTAAAAGAAGACACTCTTGGACTTGGATCGTAATTGTGGATTTAAGTCTGCCAGTTCTTTAAAGGGAGGAAGTGGCTTCAATTCGGTGAGGCAATCACTGATGTGAAACCAGACAGCACTCATCATAGGAGTATATATGCACAATCATTTGTTAAGTAATTAATTACTTATTTTTCATTGAAGCAGAGTGGACACACGCGGTTGCATGAGTTTCAGAGGAACAATGCGGTGATTTGAACATCTCTCTGCGTCATGCTACGCTCACCACAAACATAGCTGCCATCTGCCACCTGCACCATGCTATAATGGCCATTGACTTTATTCCCCATGCTGCAATACATGCGACATTTTGAATACGACTGATGATTCCAGGACTTTCTGGCAAAAATGGTTAAGAAATGATTATAAGTAAAAGTTAGACTTGGGTCCTCCGTGTGTCCTTCCCACTGGTGCCATCAAAGCACAGACTGGTGAAAGAGCTTGCCTGGTTAAGTCAGGCAAGGACAGTAAGTATCATGGGGAAGGGGATGAGGAAGGGGGTTAGACTGGTCTTCTTGCGGCGCTCCTTCTCCTAAGAAGTTCCTCTTCCTGGATGGACTGTGTTAAGGTTAGTTCAGCCTTTTGTAAAACCTGCTGGAATGGCCCAAATATTTGAGTCTGTTTTAATATCAGTTCTCCCCATTTGGAGACCCGCATTGGCCATGGGCCTATGGATTCCTGCCTGCCCTTGATGACACATCATGAGCCAAGGCTTGGAAACCAGAGCACTGTGTCCCTGTGCTACAACCAGGTGAGTAAGAATTGGACCTCAGACCAAGTCAGCCACTTCCCACGCTGCTGGGGGTGGGGGTGGGGTGGGGGTGGGGAGTGTCAGTGTAGTTCAGGGTGAATTGAACAAAGCCCATCTTCATGTGCTATTGGCCTTGGCATCCAAGAGAAAGGCAGCTTTCCTCCTCTGGAAAGGCCTAGCACACAGGCCTGCTCACTGATGACAGGAGAAATCTTCAACTGACAGACAGGCAGGCTGTGGAATCAGTGAGATTGGCTTCATTTTCTCCTTTGTCCCTTCTCATGCACCTCCAGATGCCCTCTTCCTTTTTCAGGGTCCTAAGGACTGTTTGCTCCCAACCAGCCTTCTATCCCCTCTACTGATGGCCTAAAAAGCTGACCCTCATGTAAGAATCTGTATGAGTCATTGAAATCTTAGTGGGAAATTTTCAGCGAGCATCTTCTGCTGTCATATTGGCATAGAGTCTTTAGCTCAGATGGTAGAATTAAGGATTTAGTTTCCTGTTCAAGGATTTCAGGCAGCAAACTGGCATAGGGGGACATATGAGGAACATCTCTTCATGCAGATGGAAACTCAAGTTTGGCCTCACTGTATCCACACCCTGGGCACACATAACAGGCAATATTTAGAGGCACAAGATAGAAATAGGCAGATTCTAGAGTGTCTGGGTGGCTCAGTCAGTTAAGCCTCTGACTCTCAATCTCAGCCCAGGTCTTGATCTCAGGGTTGTGAGTTCACGCCCTGCATTGGGCTCCATAATGGTTGTGAAGCCTACTTAGAGAGAGAGAGAGAGAGAGAGAAAGAGAGAGAATTAGGCTGATTTTTAGAAAAGACATTTGTATGTGAACAGTTCAACTGTGCTAATTTGGGTAAATCACATGGTTTGGACCACAGTACATGACCTTCAGAAACAGAAGACAGGCAGAGATAATTCCAAGGTCACCCTCAACAGATATGAGCTATCTATCTCATTGAGGATCACAGACATCTCCAATAAACTGCCGATTTCCCTCTCTAGCCAGTTCGGGTTTAGCCTAAGGAAAGCCCTAGCCTCAATCGACATAGCTCTTGTGACTGTGGCCTGAGAAAGGAAACGACCTGCTGTGATGAGAAGTTTCCCTGGTGACATCCATCCAGCTGGCCACGGTTGGGGCTCATCTGGGGCCCACACATACAGGATATCAGAGTGTGCCAAGATCAGCAGAGATAAGCCCTTTGTATAGAATTCCTCCATCCTGAGAAGCAAGGAGGCAGGACTGAGTGACAGACTGAGCAGCCTGGGCTTCTAACATCTTTGGCCCATGGAACCAAACTACACTCTGGGAGCAGCCTGGTTAAAGAGACAAGAAGAGACAAGTCAAGGTGAAAAACTTTGGGAACCTTTGCAAAACAGACTGCAGCAGGCTCTTTCAGCTGTGCTGGAAGGCCAAAGCATCCTACAGATAAGCTCCAAGTGGTTCTGATGGAGGAGACTTGCCTGGGCCAGAGAGTTCTACTGTGATCTATGTGCGACAGTTTTTATCTGTTTAGCCCCACACACTTCAGGGAATTATCTTTATTCTCTTCTAATTGGTCTTGATGTCAAACTTAGGGACATAATGAATTTAGAAAAAGCAGCTCTGAAGGGAAAGAAGAAAACCAACTTGTAGTTTGGCATTTGATGAACTACCTGCCCTAATTGGATACAGAGCTCTGGATCTGGCCTTGCCTGATCTTCCCACAATAGCCGTGCAGTGGGGAGGGAGAAATTCCCATCTGATATCCATGTGGGCTCCCCCTGCCAGACAGACGGTGAAGACTGAACCTTAGAGAGGTGACTCTCCACTTGGCATCTCAAACCGTCCCCTTCTTGATTAGCTTCGAGAAACACATGATCTTCCCACCTTTGGAAGGAGAGATATCTGACAGAGGTGGGTAAGTGTGGGAAGTGTCCTGCCTCTTTAAAGAACTGGCCATTGCTTTCTGTTTGTTCTTACAGAGTAAGCTCTCAGCGGGCAGAGCTTGTGGACCAGCCCCAACCAAGTCTGCTGTCAGAGGGACCCTCCTCTGACTCTTTCTACAAGCTGAATGGCCTGCTTTTCATATTCTGTCTCCACAACAGTGCCCTGGGCCTTTTTTTTTTTTTTTTTTGTATGTTAGACTCTCCTGGGTGTTCATTAAACAACAACCACAACAGCAACAACAACAAACAACAACCCCACCTTGCCTTCAGTTAGTGCTTTGCTATACAAAACAAGGACTAAGAAAGTTGGAGGAGGACTAAGAAAGTTGGATGGTGCTCGAACTTTCACAACAGATGTTTCTTCATTGACTTTCCCCCAGGAGGAGAGTAAATGCAAGTTGTTCATCTGAGCGATTTCCATCCCTTTTGGACGGCCCCTATTCCTCCTGCTGTGAAACGTGCACACTCCTCAACTAAATTGTATGGGATGGTTCCGAAAGGGGAAAACCTAGTTTGCATACTTCACATTAGAGGTCTGCATGAAAGTACACGGGAATCAGAGACTCACACAGGCCCAGTCACAACGGCCTCCGGCCCTTAGGGAGGGCCACGCTTGAGGCTTAGCGGTTCTGACACCCCAAAGAAGTGGAAGGAGATCTACAGGCACTTGTAAAAATGTATAGCTCATTATAAAATGTTCTGAAATTTTAAGCTGAGCATCTTCCTTCTGCAAGTGTACTAGGGGTCAAAACTTTAAAGTCTCCATCTGCACCACGCAGGCCATGCTCAGGCCAGCCAAGGGTATCAAGAAAGGGGGAGGAATCGTAATTAGGTTTTCTTTTCCTCAGCATTGAACTACCTTCTGTAGCTGAATTGCTGGCACTCACTTCCTCAGCAAGGTCGGTTTCCGTGGAACTCCAAGGCAAGCAGAAAGCTCCGGAAACTGAAACCATGAAACCTACAGAGTTCCCAGAGGAAACTGGACCACCCGGAACCTTTCTAAAACCAGTGGTCACTGACCAAATTACGAGTCAGGAAAATGGTCTTTGGTGAGTGAGCATTTCTGAGGTCTCAGAACGTTTTCATTTGACTGGGAACATTTGCGCTCAAGGTTTTGGTTTTGCATCCGGATTGGAAAAAACATGCGGTGTCATTTTCTCCTCAGGAGAGCAGAGCCAAAGGACAATGACTGTCCCGAGTGCTTCAGGGCCATGTTGTTACTCCTTACCCTGCTCTTCATGGTTCTCTGGTGACTGTTACTCCTTACTGGACAGGACAGCCAGGTTGCAAATGTTTACCCCTGTGTGGACCCTCCAGCAGCTCAATCGCACAGACTTTTGCTGACAGGGATTTTTGATTTAGCTGTAAAGTTTCACTGTTTTTCTCAAGTGGATAAAAAGTCCTGACTTCCTTTGTTTCTAATTAAAGACATATGGGCAGAAGATGACCAGCTCCCTCATTTTAACTCCGTGTAAAAGAGTGTGGCTCCGTGGCATCCCAATTTGCCTGTCACCAGTTTGCCGGGCCGTTTTAAACAGGTCACCTGATCTGTCTGCAAGCAGGGAGGAACATACACCTCGTTGATTGGTGTCCTGTGCTATTTCACTGTTTGGTGCTATCAAGTGGTAATAAAAATGCTTTAGAAGCAACGCTGTGGGTTGTCAAAATGCCCATCCATCACCGTAAGCAAATTTATTCCATAACACTTCAGGTCTTTAGAAGTAAATTGAGTAACTGCAAAAAGTGTCTTTGAAATAAAAGGGAGAAGGATCAGGTAATGGCCTGACCCAAACGGTGAGTTAACTACCCTCTGGGAGTGGAGGTTTTTTCCTACTTGGGAGGCTTTAGCTCTGCGAATGCAACAGTGCCAGGAGAAACACGTTTCTATGATACCAAAAGGCAAGGTACTAGTTCTGTTGGGTATTTTGTGCCTTGACAACAACAACAACAACAACAACAAATGTATGTGTGTGTGTGTGTGTGTGTGTGTGTGTGTGTGTGTGTTGAAAGAAGTCATAGTTCTTGTGCAGCAGTTACCATCCTGTGCCAGGCTAATCTTTCCAAATGAGTCACTGTTCAGCTAATAAAAGGTGTTTTCAGATCTATCGGTGGCAAATGATAATCACTGGAGGAGAAGGAGCATGTATTGAGCACTTACTGTATGCCAGACACTGTGCCAAGTGCTTGTACATCAGCTCATTAAATCCACACAAACTCATGGAGTAGAAACTCACTTCCTCCATGTTAGAGAAGAAGAAACTGAGCTGCAAAGAACTTAGACAACTGCCCAAAGTCACATTGCCTGGAGGAGGCAGAACTAGAATGTGAACCTGGGCAGTGTGGCTTCAGGTGACAGTCTTAACCATATGCTACCCTGCCTCCAGGCTTCCTGTGCTAGTCTGATGGAGGAGCCCTGCCCATTTAGAATTCTGATTCACTGGCCATTCATTGGCCTGGAATCCAGTAGTCACTCAGGAAATACTAATGCCCTCACACATCCTTTCTTGTGTCAATCCTATCTTACAGACATAAAGGAGGATATATTTTCTTTTTTTTTAATGTTTACTTATTTATTTTTAGAGAGAGAGAGAGCAGGGGAAGGGAGAGAGAGAGAGAGAGAGAGAGAGAGAGAGAGAGAGAATCTCAAGCAGGCTCCACACTGCCGATGCAGAGCGCAACGCAGGGATCGAACTCACAAACCATGAGATCATGACCTGAGAGGAAATCGAGAGTCAGACACTTAACTGACTGAGCCGCCCAGGCACTCCGGGAAAATATATTTTCAAGAAAGACTCTTCTGAGAGTCAGGAAAGAGTTAGGGAGCAGCCTCTTTGAGAGGATCTTTTTTTTTTTTTTTTTCCTAAATTGCAGGAGGATTTAAATGGGTAGAAGTTTGTCAATTACATCTCAAAAAAGCTAGGAGAAAAAAGAAAATAAAGTGCGTTGCTTAAGGTAAATTTAAAAAATAAAAATAAAAAGGTAAAGGGTAGAGCCTTTCAATATTTCTAAATGTGCCAGTCCCAAAATGTTGATGATAGCTGCATTAGATATTTTGGTCACAATCTTTGTCAGAGTCTAAAAAAATTAGTCATCCCCCTCAGTGTGACTCACCAGAAATGTGCTCAAAGCTTCTCGTGTTTAATACACATGGAAAACAGTGCATCCACCTGCTAATGGAAGCCAACTAAAGTGGTTCCCTGGGGATCTACTGGTGACTGTGATGTTACATCTTCCTGGGCGTGTTTTTTTTTTTTTTTTCTATTTTCTTCTGGAACGACATCGAAAACGAAGAGGAAGTATTTTTTCTGTCCTAGAACATGTTGAATCGGGATTGAAACCTATCACATTCCCAACCCCTCGGACCCAAGTCCCCTGAAAGGAAACTGTCCCAACCTTCAGCAGACAGGTTGGCATGAAGGGTCAGAAAAGGGACTCATGCTATAGTCACACATCCTGATTCAGCCGGGTTCTTTGCGAATCACCCCTGATAAGTTGTTGCTCAGAGTTTTGTCCCTCATTCATGACCATAAACGTGAAGCACATCTGGCCTTATCAGGACAAATATCATGTTTTTCATGGTTTTGCTGGTGGCTACACATACTCAGAAGACCTTGAAAACCACGAGCTGGCCACCCATATAAGAACTATCCCAAATCCCAGTTTCCACAAGGGACTAAAGCAAAGAGATTTTGGGGGGGGGGGGGGGGTTTGTGCATTTGTGCTTGTGTGTGTGTGTGTGTGTGTGTGTGTGTGTGTGTTTAAACTGACTAGCACCATTCAGAGAGTCCTTAGGAAGATTTCTGCTCTGAGCTCTGGCTCTCCAGGCAGCACAGCCCCACCACCACATCCTGCCTCTCCACTTCCTCCTCCCCTTTCCCAGCTCCAGAAGCCAAGATGGGAAGTCTCTCACGACCCTGTGGCTTGGCCAGGAGGAAGCCTGCACTTGATACAGCTGGCTTTCCTGGGGCCTGGTAAGAGCATTTATCCCTGAGTCTGTGCTTCTTTGCTCACCTATTTTTAGCCCTGGGCTGCAGAGCTTCCTGAGGCCTCCGCCATCAGTCTCTGTCGCGGCCAGGCCATGCCAGGGATGGGACCCAGGTGCTGCCAGGACTGCCGCGCACCTGAACAGGGACCCGGGCAGCAGTTAAATGTGGTTTGCTTTAACGTCAAAAGGAAGAGAAATAAACACCCTAAACCAACTCCCTCCCTGTCTCCCAAGAACAACGGTCGGAGTTTTCTATTTTAGCAGTAAGCCATGAGGGTGGCTGGACACATGTGAACTGGAAATGTGGTCCCATTAATCTGGCAGGCAGAATGGCAAGAACGTCCTGATCAGGACCAGCCCAAAGCACTCCTCTCCAGCTGCCCTCTTACCGCGTACTCCCTGTTGTGGGGGCACGCCCTCTCCAGACTACACCACTCCCCGGTCCCTTGGCGCCTGTTGCTTCTGCAGAACTGTCCTTGATGACCTGCTCTGTGTCCTTCAAGACCCGGGCCAAATGCCACTAAAGCCTTCATCACCTTGGGACAATTGATGCATAGCTGTCACCCTCACCTGACTGAGCAACGCCATGGACAGAGACTGTGTCTGTTTGCTTACACGTCGAGTGTGCAAGACGGCGGGTGTGAGCGGTGGGGTGGAGGACATGACAGGGATGCATGGGAGATGGAACAGGAGGTGTAGTTTGGGGCCAGGTGGTCCCACATTAACAGGGCTTTGCTAAAAGCTGAATGAACAAACACATGACACACGACAAAAAGTTAAAGTCAAGATACAGTAAAGAGCCACAACTGGGAAAAATAAAACTAGCTAATTCATGTTCTTGGTTTTGTCGGTACTTATAAAGCTCATTAGTTTAAGTGAGGCGTTATGAATTGACTCTATTTATCACTTCAAGAGATTTAGGGCGCCTGAACCAGGGTGGGTTGGGCCAAATGTTCCATGCGCAAAATTTAAACGTAATTATAGTGCGTGGAATATACTGTCTCCGACTTGTCCCCAATGTCAGCCCCACCAGGCAGAATATCCTATCCATATCAGATCAGACATGACAACAGAGATTAAGACAAACCAGAATTCACCAGCTGGCAATGGCCTTTGCCTGATAAACGCTATTGCCGGTCACTCAAAGACGATACTTTTGCGATGTCTGTGGCTGTCTATGGGTCACCAGAGCTTAGTCCTGCTTAGTCCTGGGTAGGCAGAGCGGGAGGTGCCTGGGCTGGGAGCAGGAGGAAGAAGACAGCCGGGGAGGAGAGGAAGCCGGAGAGGCAGTGGCAGGTGGGGCTGTGTCCTTTCTGAGGCCTGCTTTCCGGTCAGGCCTCTATCTGTCCTCTCACACCCCTCCCACACCTGCGGGCACTTGATAAAAAGAACGTGTCCCCTCCCACCCCACCCACATTCGAGCTGTCCCTGTTGCCAGAGCCCGCTTTTTCTTGGGGGGTGTCATGCTGAGTTCTTCCTCCCTGTCTAGCCTCTGTGTGGCTGAGTCCTCCTGCCCAACTGCCCCTTTGGGAGTTAACACTTTCCTGAGGGCTTCTTTTCTGACTGCTTGGTCAGCTCCATACACCTCAGCCCCCAGGAAAGCAATTGCTCAGTCCAGGTGCCCAAGAGTCTGCCCTCCGTGGCCTGGGTGCCCTGGGTCTCCATTTGACTAATGAGGGCAATTGGACAGGCATGAGAGGTGTAATTGCAAAGTCAGCACCAGAAGACAGGATTTTACAGCCAAGTGTAGAGGTCGGGTGCCCAGGAAAATTCAGCACAGGGGGCCCAAAACAGCCCAGGATCAAGTACAGCAGAGAGGCGTATGGCCAGAGTTGGTTGGTGGCCAGAGTAGGCCTGCCCCTGTGACTGGAAACATCCCTTCAGGAATGGGCAGATTCTCACAGCCACGGGCATGATTTTCTTGTGGTCCAAGTCAGGCACTGGCCGCCTTTGGATAACTCTCTGGTTTGGGCGAAGAACACAAAAGGAGGGGAGTTCTATCGGATTCTGGGGAGATCACTGGAGCCGTGCTTCATAATCCAAAGGTGTAATCACAATTACCCTAGAAGTTTTTTCAAGCTCCGCATGCCAGGACCTCACTCAGGACCCAGCAAATCAGAATCTCAGATGCGTCTGGGGTGGGGTGGGCAGGCGCAGACGACTGTAGACTCAGATACAACCTGCCACCGCTCACCCCAAGGTGGGCACCGCCTCAGTTGTCCAATCTTGGGGCCAGAGACCTTATTCTCTTACTCTGTACTTAGCACAGCTCCCTCCCTCATAATAGACCTAAAATAGTATGTGTTGACTGATCGAGTGAATGAATATGGGAAGAAATGAACACACGCTTCTGGTTACCGAAAGAATTGTTGATTCTGTCAACAAAGACAGAGAAAGAATGGAGTTTCCCATAATGGA
Source organism: Panthera uncia (assembly GCF_023721935.1). Lineage (NCBI taxonomy): Eukaryota > Metazoa > Chordata > Mammalia > Carnivora > Felidae > Panthera > Panthera uncia. Next base: position 27,555,997 of record NC_064809.1, on the reverse strand, counting down.
TTTTAACTCCAGTTGTAAGTAAGACTTCCAGTTACCTATTCTTAAGAACAGCTAAATATGACAACACTAATGTGTATTTTATCGACTAGCGTGGCTCAGGCATATGTGGTATTACTGAACGAAACAAGGATTTGTATTAACATCATAGATGAGAGTCTAAAATGAAAGTAGGCACTCCACCTAACTCACGATTAATTATATAATCTGAGGCTTAATTCTGGCTTTGGAAACAATGGGAACCGTAATTACATGTCTAAAGCCCAAAATGGAATCCCACAAGTGTTTGACAAGCAGAACATAAGGATGATGGAGTGGTTTACCCATGAGCTTGACCACAGGGCAACCCTGGTGAGTCACGATTTCAGGCTGTGGTAGGATTTCTCATTACCCTCCATTCTTCTATGGCGACTATATTGAGCTCTGGGCCACTTGATGGATGTGACTCTGTTTGTGAATTCAGGCTGGCCTGCTGTCTTTGCGGATCTGACCCGTATATAGAATAGCCATGCAAATTAGCATGGGCCTCTGGCCAGAAAAAATTAATCCAGGCCTAAAAGCAATCAAGTAAAAGGTGTCAAAGGGCACACAAAGAGGGGAAAATGACTGGGAACACTGGCATCCTACTTTTTAGGTTTCCCTAGCTCACTACCTTGTGATTTTTTTTTTTTCCTTTTGTCACTAGAATACTCGCAAATGGAAGAGTTGGTAGAAATCTTTCCAAATACTTCTGGGATGAGAAAATAAGTTCATGCTGAAAGTTGCGTTAGGGATTCAGAGAGGCCTTCCCTCAGTCAGGTCCACAGAGACCTCCACACCAGCCCTTAGCATTGATCTCAGTGCCCTGTTGTGCCTGGACAGCACCTGCCACACTGGGTGGTTCTAGTCACTTGTTTTATAGTCTGTCCCCCACATTGGACTGGAAGTTCCTCGAGGATAAGAATCATGTCCGTTTTGCCCACCTGATTCCCAGTATGTGGCACAGGCATTGGACAAACAGTCCTCAAATGAATGAATGGACACTGGAGGATGATCTTGCCCCCACCTTCCTGTAACAAGAGAAGGCTGTACGGTGGCCAGGGCTCCCTGGCCCATGGTTGACAGCCTGCTTGTCCTTCCCAGAACTCCTTTCTGGTCTTGCAGCTCTCATCTTCCCTGCTGCTCTGCTCCAGGACGCTTGAAGCCTCACTAGGCTTTCTTTTGTCCACACTGGCAGGTTGCCTGGTAAAACACCACCCTGAGAAATGGAGACAGAATGTGAAGGGCACAGGCAAACCTGAGAAGGAAAGACAGGGGCTGAGGTGGAGGGTAGGCTGGATCCAGAGAGTCGACAGTGAAGAGAGAGCCAGGTAGGGAGTCCCAGGCCCAGAGCACAGAGGGTCTGGAGGTGAGCAAAGGCCAAGGGTATGAAGAAGGAGACTGGACGTGGAGGTACCTTGTTTCACAGAAGATGCCATGTACCTGCCTTCCATAGAGACACCGCTGACAGTAATAGCAGTGATAATAACTAATGTTTCCTGAGCTCTAACTATGTGTACTGTGCAGAGTATCCTCCTCATGGGAGTGATTGACCCATACAAGGGACCGGTAATTGTCAGGGGTTAGAGGTCAGAAAGGTGAAGCTTTGATGACCAAGGTCGTATTGTCGCTGGAGAACTAGGAATGCCCCCAGGTCTCTGTCAGCCTCTCCTCGTCCCACGAGGTGGGTGTGTAATGACACACGAGGGGTAAGTGTGTAACAGCACACGAGGAATAATGACAGAATGGCAATCAAAATACCACTTGACGGTTATCTCCCAACTGCCCCCAGCAGAGTGCTCACTGGTTAAGCAGGATCTGCGGTTTAGACTTCAGGCCAAACAGACCTCTTAACCGCCCCAATCCCCACCAAAAAAATGAATCGCGGGACTAGCAAATTAAGAATGTCTGTAGAGCACACCCTGACCTAACTGATGAAGCCAGCAGTGAGGTCAAGCGGAAGAGAGACGGCCTGAGTGCGCATCTTCAGATGATGGCGGCCCGCGTTCTATTAGCAGCTCTTGTGAGGATGAGAAGGATGTCTCGCGAGGAAGGAGCAAGGCCAGGATTCAGGTGGATAGGGAGAAGCATGAAGGTGTGGAGGGAAAGCATCCCTCCCCTGTAGTAGTAGTAGCAGCAATAATAATAATGGTAATAAATACGTAGATGCTATCACTTCTAGAGTGCATTTAAGTGTATTGCTCAAGCTTTCTACCTATCATGTTAGGTAACTAGTGTTAGCCTTGGAATAAACAAACCATTTAGGGGATTTCTCTAAGACCACAGACCTAGGAAGTGGCAGAGGTAGGACTCAATAGCAAGAGGGCAAAGCCCACCAGCTTTCTGTCTGCCACACGGGTAAGTAAGTTAATCTAGCTGGGGAACATGAGTGGGATGTAAGGGCAGACCCTGGCTCTGTGCCAAGCATCCCAGCCAAGCCTGTTCCTTCCTATCACTGGTTCTTCTAAGTGTCTGCTGAGAGCACACTCTCTCTTCCTTGCTGACTCCCAGCAGAGGAAATTCTCTATCAGACTATACCGTTGCAATTCATATTTATACATGATTTAAAATTTTTCCAGTAATGGATTAATTCCCAAACACAGAGGTTGGTCCCTAATCTAGGATTCATGGCAATAGGTACCGTCTAAATATACTGGTAACTTACTGTAAATAAAAGAGCGTGGTCTGTGGAACAGGCAGAGCAATGAAACAGATCTAAGACTACAGTTATTTGTTACAACAGAAAGAAGTCATTTGAAATTACTGAGAGATTTATTACATGGATTACGTAATAAATGATGATGAAATAACTGATGAGTTAAATAACAATTTTTTCCGGATCTTTATCTTGCCCCTTGCCATCAACACATGGATGCAGCAAATATCTAAGTATAAAAAACGAAGCCACAAATGTATGGCATAAAAACACTGATGGATATTTTTATATCCTTGGACTGAGGAAGGGTTTTTTTTCACCCCAAGATGATATTGATTCAGCATATAATTTTAAATTTCACGTACCAAAAATTCACAAATAACATTTACAGAGAAAGAGTGAACTGGGAAAAATTAATTGCAAACTGTATAACAGACTAAGAGTTATTATCTTTACTGTACAGGAACTCCTATAAATCAAAGGAAACAGCCCAGTAAAAATGAGAAAGGATACACATAGGCTTTTCACAAAAGAAGAAATACCAAATGTATAAAAATATACTAAACCCTTAATAATAAGTATGGTTACACAAATAAAACAATAATAAAGTGTGTGTGTGTGTGTGTGTGTGTGTGTTTACTCATCAAATACAAAGAATAAAAAGAAAACAGCATTGGTCATGTGCTGAGAAATGACTATTCTTAAGCACCAGTGGTTGGAATGGAAATTGGCATAATTTCTGGAGAGAAGTTTAGTAATACATACCCCAGTTTAAAATATATACGCTAATGTGACGCCTGGGTGGCTCAGTCGGTTAAGCGTCCGACTTCAGCTCAGGTAATGATCTCACAGCTGTGGGTTAGAGCCCAATGTCGGGCTCTATGCTGACAGCTCTGAGCCTGGAGCCTGCTTCAGATTCTGTGTCTCCCTCTTTCTCTGCCCCTTCCTTGTTCGTGCTCTCTCTCTCTCTCTCTCTCTCAAAATAAATAAACATTAAAAACTTATAAAATATATATACTCACTCTTAGCCCAAGATTTCCAATTCAAAGAATCTATTTTTATTGTGTTAAAAGATATGCATTCTAGGGGCACCTGGGTGGTTCAGTCGGTTGAGTTTCTGACTTCGGCTCAGGTCATGATCTCATGGTTCATGAGTCCAAGCCTGGCATCGGGCTCTGTATTGACAGCTCAGAGCCTGGAGCGTGCTTCAGATTCTGTGTCCCCGTCTCTCTCTGTCCTACCCCTGCTTGTGCTCTCTCTCTTTCAAAAATGAATAAACATAAAAAAAATTTTTTAAAGATATGTATTCTAATATTTATGATTTTAACCATTTCTAAGTGCACAGTTCAGTGGCATTAAGTACATTCACATTGTTGTACATCCTCTGCAATCTTTTTTGTCTTCCCCAATTGAAACTCTGTATCCATTAAACACTAACTCTCCATTCTCCTTGCCCCTGCCCTTGGCAACTATGATCTACTTTCTGTCGGTAGGAATTTGACTACTCCAAGGATTTAAGAAAAGAATTGTACAAGAACTACACTACACACACACACACACACACACACACACACACACACAATGTATTTATTTAAAAAAACTTTAAAAAAAATTTTTTTTAACGTTTATTTATTTTTGAGACAGAGAGAGACAGAGCATGAACAGGGGAGGGGCAGAGAGAGAGGGAGACACAGAATCTGAAATAGGCTTCAGGCTCTGAGCTATCAGCACAGAGCCCGATGCGGGGCTTGAACTCACGGACCGTGAGATCATGACCTGAGCCGAAGTCGGACGCTTAACCGATCAAGCCACACAGGCGCCCCTAAAAAAATTTTTTAATGTTTACTTATTTTTGAGAGAGAGAGACAGACAGATGGTGAGTGGGGGAGGGGTAGAGAGAGAAGAAAACAAAATCTGAAGCAGGCTCCAGGCTCTCAGCCCAGAGCCCAATGCGGGGCTCGAACTCATGAATGGTGAGATCATGACCTGAGCCAAAGTCGGATGCCTAATGGACGGAGCCACCCAGGCACCCCGAAGATGTATTTATTCAAAAAAGATATATGCTTGGTAATAAACAAGACAGACAAAGGTACTTGTCTTATGCACAGTGTGATCTAGATAAGGTAGAACAGTAACAAACATGTAAGCAATAACAGCATTAGATTGCTATAAATACTATGAAGAAAAGACACATATTCATGTGACAGTGATTGTGGAGGGTCCTTCAGATGAGGCAGTAAGGAAAAGGTGTCTCAAGCACTATTTATAATCAAAAACAAATTAGAAACATCTAAACGCCTAAGCAACATGTCTGCTAAGGCTCAGAGTCCACCTGGCCGGATGTCAGCACATGACAGTTCACTGCAGACTGTAAGAGCCTTCCTTAGAAATAACTCCGTTAATTCAGTGTGCCTTCTGTAGAGTATTTTCCCGGAGAGAAAGAGTTTCCAAAATTTTGGGGTAGAAAATAATTCGGCAGTGTACATGCTAATGCTGCTTTATTCTGAGAAGGAATGTGTAGATGACAGTTTCAAGTGCTTGATGTTCAACCCCTCCTAAAACTGTAAAATAGCAGCAGGGCGATCAAGAGGCTGATCTAAATCTTCTCTCTGTGGTTTTACTTTTGTTCTGGCAGGCTGAGCCACCCTGGAAAAAAATTACAGTGTGTGCACGGGAAACATATTCTTCCCTCTTTCTTGACTAACTGACATACTGGAGAGCAGGCGTGAGTAAGGGGCAATGGCATTGGTTGTGCTATAGTCCAAATACAGGGAACAATTTAGCGCCAAGGGCTTGGCCTACTCTTAGCCTACGGCAGGAAATTCAAGGGTAATATAACACTTTGCTGTTAAGTAATACCGCTGGAATAAAAGCATGTTTGGGATGACTTTGGGCATTACCTTGGAATTTCTGTTTCATTTGCTTCCAGAAAGAACTTTTTTCCTGCCTAAAGTTCTTGTATTTCAGAATTTTTTGAAGCTGTATAAAGATGATGCATACAAACTGGCCTCGACTTAAAGCTGTATGTCATAAGAGCATGCTGAAGAAAACATGCAGGATCTCAGTTTTGACCACAAGACCCTAGGGCAGCAGCTTTGTCTACAAGTCACAGGTCAGAGAACTCACTCTACTATTTATTAGCTGTGTGATCTTGGGCAGATTATTTCAGCCCTGATTCTGTAAAAGAGGAGTGACGGTAGTACATACTCAGAGTGTTTTCGTGAAGGTAAGATGCAGAACGTGTAGGGCCCAGTGCTGGCACACAATACGGCTTTCTCCTTCGTGCCTGGGCTTTATCACGGAGTCTGGCATTACTGACACACAGTCAAAAAAGACTAACATGGAAAACCAAAATTTATTTTTGTTGGAACAACTTGGGACACGTTCCGACCGATTCTCCCTGTTGGGTTTTGAGCCATACTCCTCCCATGCTGCCTCCTAAGCCGAATTGCAGCACGAATTGAAGCCCTATCTTCAGCTTCAAAGGGACTTAGATTAACCCGAGCATCACTAGATAACTTGAAACAGACAGTGCAGGAGACTCAGTCCCACAGGGGAAACTGCTGAAGGATCTGGAGATGTTTTCTCTGGGAGAAGACTGAGGGGACATGAGCCTTGCCTCCAAATATTTGAAGGGTAGCATCATGTGGAAGAGAGACTAGATTTATTCTGCATGACTGTGTTAGTCTCCACGAAGACAGACTCCAGTTTTATATATGGGAAAAGTTTATTAAAAAAAATTGTCAAGGAAAGATGCTATATTCTTTTTTTTAATGTTTTTAATCTTTATTTATTTTTGAGAGACAAGAGAGACAGAGCACAAGCGGGGGGGGGGGGGGGGGCAGAGAGGGAGACACAGAATCCGAAGCAGGCTCCAGGCTCCGAGCTGTCGGCACACAGCCTGATGCCGGGCTCAAACTCACGAACAGTGAGATCATGACCTGAGCCTAAGTCAGACGCCCAACCGACTGAGCCACCCAGGCGCCCCCGAGAGATGCTATCTTCTAAGGAAGGGAGTTCTACAGAGATTCTATCACAAAATAGCTAATCACTCCCTGGGAATTGTGCATGGAATTCTGTCACAGGCAAGAGCTAGGTGAGGTGCCCTCTAGGGTTCTTTCCCAGGTCAGGGAGGCTGTAATTCAAATAGCTACCTAAGTGCAGCATTTTGCACAGCAACATCAAGAACAGCCATGGCGAGGTGTAAGGCACATACAGGCGCACACAGATTGTGCCTATGTGTGAACTGTAACCTTCTAAAACAAAAGAATTTCATGCCACATTGAAAAAAATCCTTTTTTGACGGCTAGAAATGAAAATGTTCATCCTTTAGACAAGCGTATCATATTTTATAGGTTCATGCTGTAGACACAGGGGCCAAATGAAATGAACCAAGATCGTAGGCATTAAGTTACACTTTAATTTTATCTTTTTTTTCTCCTGTGATTTTGACACGAGTGATTAAAAATGAACCTGGACCTTTGACCTACTCCTTTGGGGTTTCTTCCCCCCTCCCCCCCCATTCACCTGCAAACCTTTGCTGATCTTTGCATAGAGCTTTGGTCAACTGCTTTTAACAGCTAAACATTAAAGCCACTGAGAGCATAAACAGGAAGCTGGTGTTTAGGTGGGAGTTCCTAGGAATTTTATACTACTGACCACAGAGGCCAAGAGAGAAAGGAAATAGGAAAAACAGTGTAAATACCTGGGTGACTAATGACTTTGCGCAGCTTAGCTGGCTTTTCTCAACATTTATGTCTCTTCTGGGGGAAACACCCTGAAAAATTTTCAGGACCCTGCGTGACATCGAAGGGGCAGATGTATGAGTGTTTACTGCAGGCGGTTGGTTTTGTTCACCGACTACCGGGCAGAGAGATTTTCTGCCGATCTCTCCAAGCGATGGACTCCATTTGCATGCGTGGTGCAGACATTTTGCCGAGCACCGGGGTTACCAGGCCTCCGATTGTAAAGGATTGTTAAGGCCACCCCTTCCCTCGTTCACATGGATAGCGCCTAAGAGGATTTAGAATCAAGTGGGCACATTTGCACGGCCTTGTTCTGAAGAGGCAGCTGGAGCGCGGGCCGGCCGGCCTGGCGCAGCCAACCGCGGGTCCCGGGGGACCGCATTGTCCTCCGAGGGGCCGCCACGGGGGCTCCATTGTGCGCGGAGCAGGCCTTTTTCTCCTGCCCTCTGTCTCCCCCGGGCCTCCTCCCCCGCCTCCCCACGCAGACTTTTCTCTCAAGCTGCCCGGATCCCCCTGCTGCCGCATTTCCAATGCAGAGGAGCGGGCAGGGCTTCGGGCTGGCCATCTGCACGCGGAGATTGACAGCGGCCCCGGAAGGTCAGTGCCTCAACGATTTCTGTCTGAACAGCAGGCCACCCAGGCCTCCCGAGCAAAACAGGGACATCTGCTCCCCTTAATTTAGAACACTGGTTCCAATTTCACCGGAGCCCCCTGCTTAACGCCTCGCCTCGGCTCCGGGGGAGGGGCCGGGGAGGGGCCGAGCAGACGCGCCGCCCGTCCCCGACTCCCCCCGCTCCCGGGCAGAGCAGCTGAGCCGGCGGGCGCGGGGGGCGGGGGGCGGTCACTCACGTGATCCGGGTGACGTCGTGCGGGGGTGGGGGCGGGCTGGCGGATAGGCGCGCGCTGCTCCCCCTGAGCGCCCGACGCCCGCTTTCGTCCCGGGTCTGCAGAGGCGCGGGCTGCGCCGCCCGGAGCATTGGAGGTGGGCGGCCTGGAGGGCGGCGATCCCGCTCGGTGACGAAGGGTCGGGCGGCCCCGCGGTCCCTCTCCTCGGGCAGCCGGAGTTTGGGTCGTCTCAGCCTTGCTGGGAGGAACACGTGAAGGGGCAGGAAAGTTTACTGCAACTAGAGTGAGAAATCCAGCTCAGCCCCTCCGTGGGCAGGACTCTGGGCTGGCAGCTTTAAAGCCAGCCTTCAGTGGGCAAGGCCCAGATCCTGCGTGGACAGTTGACATCGGAACTCGTCCTGCCTTTTGTGCTTCACAGTGGGTGAAAGAAAGAAAGCCCTGCATTTCTGAGTTTCCACCACTAAATCATAAGCTCCTGGAACACAGACACTGCATCTTCTGCATTATTGTGGCTGCAGGTCCTAACACAAATGTTTGGAGACTAAATTAACGTGTGAAATGGAGGTGGACCTGTGAGCCCTGAGTATAACTGTTTCTCTTTGTGTATGACAAAAAACGAGACTTGGTGGAGAATGAACCTGTGCATACAGCTAGGTTATTATTAGTGAATTACTTTCCTCTTTTCTTCCATTTCCTTCTTTGACAAGCGTCTTATTGTGCCTCTGTATTGCGGGATAGCAGGCAACCGGCTGGGGATATGAAGAAACAAGACCCGGGGGTCCTCAGATGTGGCCGCTCTGTGAGGGGGGCCGGGTGCAAGGAAACAGCTAACCAGGACTCTGGGTGTTAAGTGCAATGGTTGGACTCCTCGATCGAGCCTCCAGAGAGAGAAGGAGGTCTAAGTTGAGTCTGGAAGGGTGAGTAGAAGCTTCCTAGGAGAAGGGCCCTTTATCCACACAGGTCCCTCTGCGTGGATTTCCCCCTAACCCTGCTTACCTCCTGCCCATTCTTCAGGCCTCAGGTGAAATGTCACTTCCTTGGTGCCTGGACAACCAACATGAGGTTGTCCTATTAAGCGATCCTGTGGCATGTCGCACTTCTCAAGACATGCACAGCTGGACAAAGTTTATCGTCTCTTTCCAACTGTGAGCTTCTTGAGGCAGAAACTGGCCTGTTCATGGGTACAGTCTACATACATATCCAACACAGTGCCTGCCCCCACCACGTTCCCTAAGTATTTGGTGAACCCATGAGTAATCAGGCTTTTTTAACTTAAGGACAAAGCATTCATGCATTTTCTGTTTTGGAGGTGAGGCCAAACTGTGGGCCCTCCTCTACTCTGAGTCCCACGGGTACAACATGGAAACAGAATGACCTTTTAGAATTTATTATTTTGTGGTATCCCCGCAGTGCAGTGATTTCAAAACTCTCTTCTACAGAATCAGTGTGAGGTTGCTGCTCCCGCCCCGCCCCAAAGAGAGATACCATCATGAAGCAAGTCTGGGGAAGACAGGGTTGCATAGAGCCTTTAAGGAGCTCCTGCACAGCGTCCTGACCCAGATTGCTGGTTTTCAAGGCGCGTCTAGTAACGTTTAGAAGCTGGCTGATGTGGATGAAGGGTAATGGTAACTTTGCTGCACCATTTTCCCCAACTTCTCCCAGGCCCGGGAAGGTAGAAGGAGCTGCTGTGGGGAGAGCTAACCAAGATTGATTTGCCAGCATGAAGGCTGTCTCCTTCTGCCTGGTTCCTTTGTTACACCTTGGACAAATTTGTTCCTTGTGTTTTGACCTTATCGAGAGAACAAGGGTGGAGATGGAGAGGCATTGGTGACATAGGACTGTCTGAGCTACAGTGCAGCCCTACGACATTGTAGCTGTGTGATTTTGAGGCAGTCTCTTGCCTCTCTGTACCTCAGACACTTCCGTTTGTGACCAGAAATAGTGGTACCTAATTTACAATGTTAAGGTTTTAAAAGCTCTCATATGCATTTAGACTTTTCATGATGGATATAAATTTTATTTAACTGCTAATAATTAATAAATTAAAAATTAAATATCTAACCTTTACTAGGTTAATTTAACTAATTAAGTCTCCTGTTAGTGGAGCAGGATCACAGAGGACTATGGCCTAAGGGAGGAATTTTTCTCTGCTCGCTGCCTTCTTAGCTCAAGTGAGGCATTCTGGGTGTTCATCATTACTTTTCCAGCCAGAAGGATTGCAGTTCTTTAACAGCGTTTGCTGAGCTCTCCCTCTAAGTAAACTTAAGTTGTGATTTCATTATATTGTGTTCTCAGAGAGGAGTGTAGCAGCGGTACATCAAAATTCAAAAGTTTTGCCTACTATCAATTTTCCAGGACTGACTTCATAGCCAAGTGTTAAGTTCCTCAGCAACAGGATTGTGATCCAGAAGTCCATATTATTTTGAATAGAAATCTGCTTACAATGAAAGAGTGAATGCGTTCCTGTCTTGTTTGTTGGAGCTTACTTTGACCATGAAAAAAATCGATATTGGCGTCTCAGAGAGGAAAAATTTTCAGATCCTGTATGTTAGACCACAGTGTGAAAATTCACATTGTTTTAACATTGTGCATAACGTTAAACATTGCACTTTCATGCTTTCCCTGCATAAAAGAAAGCTGCTTCTGGAAATTCAAAGGTACTCTGAAAGCAAACGTAGAAATGATTTCTTACCTGTATGTATAATATCGACAGTTTTACTCCAAGTCTTTATTTTCTGTGTAGAACATTGACTTGGGTAGAGTTTGCTAGACTAGATGTTTGGAGTGAATCTGTTTTCAGATATAATCTTTGATGCATTCATGAAAGCTTTATACTTTGAAGCAGGTAACAAAGGACATACTTCTTAAAATGCATATTTATTTATTTTGAGAGCAAAAGCGTGAGCAGAGGAGGGGCAGAGAGAGAGGGAAAGCGAGAATCCCAAGCAGGCTCCGCACTGTCGGCCCAGAGCCTGATTCAGGACTCAGTCTCACGAACGTCAGGATTATGACCTGAGCCAAAATCAAGAGTCGGCCAACTGAGCCATCCCAGGCATCCCAGGACATACTTCTTAAAGGTTGCCTCTATTCGTGGATCGAATCTCCATGCCCAGAATGGTACTTGGACCAAATATGCTGATATCACTTAAATCTTACAGGGGGTCACTGCTGAGGGATCAGAAATGTGCTAAACATCAAAAGATTCTCTCTAAAAAGAAGCTTTAAAAGCAACATCTAGTTTTAGATGTGAAGTGTGCCCTGTGCACCTCTTGGGTACCACTTCTCACCTTTGGGCACCCCCTGTCCTTTATTCCAGCTGTTGATTCAGGCTCTGAGCAGCTTCCTGTAGGTGCAGCCTGACAGGGCCATGCCTCTTGACCAGCCTCACACCTCTGCTGGACATTTGCCACTGGCCCCGGAGGTGCTCTGAGCCACTCGGGGCCAATGTGCTGACTTAAGCCCAAAACACAGTGGCATAAGTTTTCAGGGCAAACCTACGAAGCAGAAGCCCTAATGGATAAATGCTTTCCTTTCTTCCCCCAAGATGGACCGTCCCGAGATGTCTTTCCTGCAACTCAGACAGGACACACAGAGCCAGCAACCGTTTGCCAGGAGCTGTGACTCGTCTTTGCATTGGTTTTCCATCCTTTTCTGCTTCATTCTTCATGTCCCTTACTCCAACTCTCTGGATCACCCTCTGCAATCAAGTATTTTCACTTAAGCCTTTGTCTCAGGATCTGCCGTCTGAGACCCAGGCTAAGTCATTTTGACATTATGTTTTTTGTTTTTTGTTTTTTGTTTTTTGTTTTTTTTTTTACCAAAGGAGGTGATAGTGTTTACACTGGTCTTCATGCCCTCTCATCCCACCCCATCCCTCTTCTCACTGTGAGCGTCTCTGTCCAGTTATTTTGTGAGATGGTTAAAGGGGTTACCTCTCTCCTTCCTTTGGATACGGTGGGACTTAGTGAGAGTGAGGAATCCTGGCTGCCTTTACTTCAGCACAGCAGGACCCAGGGTGAAGTTTGCCGTCTGCATCTGACAGCTGGTTGGCAGCTTTGGCCCCGTGCTTTCGTCGGCTAACTTTAACCTGGCTCTGTTTAATTTTTCCAAGCTGTATTTTTAACTTCATCCTAAGTTTTTTATTTGTTCATTTTATCTTGCTCTATTTATGGATTTGAGGAGTAAAAATAAGCAAAGATTAGCGTGAGTAGGACTTAAAAAAAAAAAAATCCTAGGGCTCAAATGGCCCAGAGGCACATATAATACCCTTACCATGTGACAAAGCTTTTAAAATGATAAGAAAATCATGGGTTTTGAAAGTAGCAGTGGAAAAACTTTATTGTCTCCATTTGGAGACCATTTATTGAATTTGTTTCATCACTAATAATAAGCCTCTGGATTCATGTCTGCATCCTGCTGGGCACCTGCCATAGTGGTACAGCTTTTATGGGTGCAGCGGTCAGGGGCATGCCAGGACATCACATCCGAAGTAAGACACCAGGTTTTCCATCTTGCCTCTCCACCATAAGATGGAAGTGTAAAACCTGAAGTGTGCATTTGAGTTCTGGAAGCAGCATTTTCCACCCTTGGGAAAACTGCTCCAACCAGAATACCATCCAGAGGTTAACAGCTTTGAGGAAGGACCAGAAAAGGAAAGAGTTCTGCACTGGGTCTGGGTTGTGGTGCAAGCAGTCCTCCCACTCGGGCTTCTGGTGTTAGAGGCATCAGTGCTGGGAAGAAATGCCACGTGGAGTTATTGGCAAGCCCCAATGGGAAAATCACAATGCAGACCTCCAGGCTTCTGGAGGATGGCTGTACGGTTGGCAGCAGGGAATTCTATACTTTCTCACAATAGTTCTTACATGCTGTGGGGACCCAGTAGAGACAGAGCTCCTAGCCATGGGACACACCCTGACCATATGGCCAAATGAGCCCATCACAACTGGGCTCTGTCAGAACGACCACATCATGTCATGGGATAGGCCAAGGAACAATCCAGTGTAAGGCCGGACTGGTACCTCTGGAATTAAGCACAAGCAGGACCAGGGCACACAGCCAAGCTGACATGAGGGTTTCATGTCACCCACTGTTACTGGACCAGCACCTTCCCATCAGTTCACACCTATGGCCATATGGAGGATCCTTTAGGATCAGTAGACTGAAGAGGAAGGAGCTTAAGCTTGCTGCATGGGTGGACCAGCTCTGTCTGTGGGTGCAAGCTGAAGACAGTGACTGCACTCTAGCCCCAGTCAAGGGTAGTCTTGAACAACAGTGGTGATGGAGAGCTTCAGGTGGTGTCCCTGGTCATTTGCTTTGTGTCGAAAGACAAGTGGCCTGAGGTTAGACTCATGGGCTATAGCAAATAGCTTGACCAGATGGACAAGGGCCTAGGAGGAGAAAATGGGCAGACTGGCAACCAGGATGTCTGGAGCAGACATGTGGACGGACCTGAGAGGGCATACTGTGGGAGAATCTTTGTACTGCATGTTGGAACTCCAAGGGGGAGGCACTAAGCCTGCAAGAAGATGAAATGACTGACCGGTTAATGGCACCCAGCCTCTGTCATCAGCCACTTCTAGTATTGGCACCATAAACACATGAACAGAAGAGCCATGGTGGCAGGGGTGGAGGCTATGCCTGGGCCCACTAGCCTGGACTCCCGATTACCAAAGTTTTTCCAGCTAATGCCGCTGCCAGATGGCTAACATTCCAGTAGCAGGGAGTGATGCTGAGCTCCCAATATAGCCCCGTCCCTTAAGGTGACCAACCTGACACTCTGGCAGACTGCCTACATGGGACATCTTCCAACCTGGAAGAAATGGCAATTCATTCGAACATGAATGGACACATATACTGGATATGGGTTTATATTTTCCTGCTCTCAGGGCCTCAGCTAGTACCACTATCCAAGGCTTAAACAGTGTTAAATCTACTGTCATGGAATCTGATATAATATCACATCAGACCGAAGAACACATTTTTTAGCATGACTCCACTGGTTCTATCTCATGCTATACATCTAGAAGCTGCCAGCCAGCGACAGCATAGCATAGACAGACCTGTTGAAAGCTTAACTGATGTGCCAGCTCAAAGGTGATACTTCTTAGGATGGAGTACCATTCTTCAGGATTCAGAGTAGACCTTAAATCAAAGACCTTTAAATGGCACTGTGTTCGCAGTGGGTAGAACGCATGAGTCCAGGAAGCAAGGATTCGAAGTGGAAGCAGTCCTTCTGACCATCACTCCCAGTGTCCTACTTGAAGAATTTTGCCTTTTTATCCTCACAAAATGGAGCCCTGTGAATTTTGAGATCCTGGTTCCTAAAGGGGGGATACTTCTGACAGGAGACACAGTGGTTGCCTCTTTGAACTTTAAGTATGGCTGATCCATGGGCAATTCTAGCTCCTTGCACCAAGGAACCAACAGGAAATATGAGAAGTCACTGTCTTGGAAGGGATCATTGAACCTGGTCACAAGGAAGAGATAGGGAGATATTGTTATGTGCAGGGAAGGGAAGAATAATGTAGAACCTAGGTGATCTGCTTAGGTACCTCATGGTTTCCCTACTCCAACTTTGGAAGAAAATCTACCACAGCCTGAGATAGGCATAATGGTTAGGAGCTCAGACCCTTCAGGAATGAGGGATTGGTCTCACCACTAGGTAAGGCCCCAAGATCAGCAGATATGCCTGTTTGACAGTGAGGAACATCTTTAGTGGATAACAGGTGGGAGAAGATGAGTATTAGTAGGCACCCTGAAATCAGCTATAGCACCAAATCTAGAATTTATTCCACTAACCTTCCTCCATTAAGGTCCCCTTAGGAACAGAAGCCCACTGGTATCTTAGAGGAGCTTTTCTTGGAACCTATACGAAGAAGAAGATCCAAGTGCTGTAAAAGGTGGACTGTAGTGGTGCTTTGATGCACTGTACAGATTCCTATTCAGGAATGAAGGTCTTATTCTCCAGCTGCAGGGAGTTGTTTGAGAAGGTGGTCCTTACCTGTTAGCCTGTGGGTTTTGCCTCATGTAAAGAAGACTTTCTGGTCATCTGAAGGTCACACTGTCTTCCAGGGACAACCTTCGCCGAATGACCTCTTGCCCTAACTTGGGTCAGCTCTCAAAGGCTACCTCACGTGGGTTGGCTGATGCTTTCACCAAGACTGCGTTACGTCTCAACTTCTCCCTCTGTGAATCTGACTTTGCCCCTCCCACTTCCCAGGTGATCCCAAGAGCACTCAATAAACTGCTTCCTGGGAACACGACCTATAACAGCCATTAAAACCTGGGTTATTACCAGATGAAATAATTTGTATTCAAAGGCTGGTGAGAAAACACTTTGGTTATACGAACTAGTTGATTTTATTAATGCCAGACTATAATTATGAGTCTCTTTTGCTGGTTGCCAATTGATTTGAATCAAATACACATATATGTAGCAAACTGAACTCTTTTTGTGAGAATTCCTAAGTACACTCAATCTGGGCATATCTCACTTCAGAGGCCAGATTTCCAACTCTTATTTCAGTTCTCTGTTGGGATTTTAGCCATTTTGTAAGAGAGAATGCATTTCCACAAAGTAAGTAGTTGCAGACATTCCTCAGAGTTTTGATACATGGTCAGAAATTTCAGGAGAACTTGTGGATTCATAGATTCATTTCTAGACTCCTAAGGTTCTGTGCCTCCTTTGCACGCATGGTTGGTTTTTCAGCCTAATCAGCTCTTGCAACTAAACCACACTGATAAAGCAAACGTTTAATAATTCAGATATCTGCTGAGGTACACATTCCAGGGGCAACTGTAGAAACTTAAAAACATGATTCATTTTTACGAAACTCTGTGAGTCTTTTCCTGAATTAGGAGTTTAGATTCACCCAATAGCAGCTCTCTACACCCTGTGGAGGTTTTGCAGTGTGTCTCCAGCTCCTGCCTGTTTGCGCCCGTGTTCATTTAACGCCTGGACAAGTGATCGAAGTGAGTTTATTATCTTCTTTGCCACTTTAAGTGCAGGTCTTGTCACATCTTGCTAAACTCGGGGAAAAGAGCAAGGTGCTTCCTCTGAGTGTTTTCATGACCAAGAGTTATTGACCTGAGGAAGTAGTTCAGAAAGCCTCTTCAACAAGTTTACCCAACTTAGAACTCTAACTGTGCCAAGTAGGATAAGCCCACATACCCTCTTCCCCGGAAACTTCTGTACAGTCTATGTATTGAGTGTCAGGAAGGGGACAGGTATAAAGAAAATGCATGTGGGGCCCCCGGGCGGCTCAGTCAGTTAAGCGTCCGACTCTTGATTTCGGCTCAGGTCGTGATCTCACAATTCTTGAGTTCAAGCCCCCACATCGGGTTCTGCACTGACAGCGTGGAGACTGCTTAGGATTCTCTCTCCCTCTCTCTCGCTGCCCCTCCCCTGCTCACGTGCATGCTCAAAATAAATAAACTAAAAAAAAAAAAAAAAAAAAAAAAAAAAAAACTTTGAAAAAAAAGAAAAGAAAAGAAAATACACACACGATCATTTGCTGACACTCCTCATGTAATAATGAGCCTGAATGGACATGTTCACAAGCAGATTTTTCCAATAAACAACGCAGTGGAAGTTGGACACATGTGCCTCTTCTTTTGACTTAAGTAAAGAGCTGACAATGTTTTCCCCTTTTTGTATGATTCTTAGGAGGCAAGTGAACTAGCTTTCCTATTTGCTGTCATGCTTCTCATACAGGCTAATTCATCATGTGAGGTCATTGCATGCGGTGGGTCCTGTATCCCCCTTTCCTGCCTCCTTCCTGCCATCCCCAGCTCTTCCCTTCATGGTCTGGATGATCCCATCAGCTCTAAAAGTCCCTGGTTAAAAGGAGTGTAAGCACAAGTCTCATGCTTCCCAGCTTTGAGGCTAGGGCCCACGGGGTCCAGGGGACTGCTGAGGGCGGGAGCAGTGGGGGGACAAGGGGAGCAGGGCAGTTGGGGCGAGTGATTCAGAGCTCACATCTTTTGGGTCTGCGTGCTTTCTCAATTAGGTTAGGTCGTCTCCCTCCCGTGGACTTCCCAATTGATTTAGCCAGCACCAGGGGAGCTGGCTTATGAGAATACTGAGCCTAGCCCTCCTGTTTGCCTCATCAATGTGCATTTTGATCTCAAAACACTTGGAGCAGTACTTTTCCTCTTCCTTTTGAACACATTTGCACTTTCCCCTGACTTTTCCACTGAAAAAGCTGCTGTTGAAAATAATGGTAAATTTTCTAGTATTGGCAACGTGTTCGGCCCTGGTTGGTCGTCTGAGGGGCCATCTTTCCCCAGGGCTTCTTCCTCTCATCATGCCAGATCTAGCTCCTCATACATTCACACGTGCAATAAGGTGGCGTCCCCCTGATGAAGTTTCTGACTGGAACTGCAGGCTCCTCCCCATACTCAATCCAAAAGAATCTTCCTCAGTTTCTTCAGGTATGCTCGGCAGTAAGAATCTAGAATGGATCCTACTGTGTGTAGAATGTGTGTGTAGAATGATGCTTACTGTGTGTAAGCGCCACATGATCAGGGACACGGTCTTTCTTTATCACCACCGTTTCCTTGACTGCTAGAACAGTGTGGGTTCAGGGCCTACCCTCAGTCTTTGCTGGCTAAGCGAGTCCTGCCTCAGGCGTGGCCAGCACTCACCGACAGGCACCGTGCTAGGCTCTGAGCACGCAGTAGACAGGACGAGTGCCTCTTGCCTCACAGGCAAGAGCTGGGGATGTGGAGAAAGCGAAGAAACTGATGTTTAAACAACATTTCAGTGCAACATTGTACGTGTTGTGAGGTGAGGGGTGGAGATCAGAGAAAGCAATCCAGAGATGAGGTCTGTGCAGAGTCCTGAGGACAGTAGGAATTTACCAGTCCACCTATACTCCTTAAGCTAACGACGGGACCATTTACCATCTGCTCCCCTTCCTGCCCTTATCTTTTTAATCTAAGTTCTCTTTACTCCCCAGGCTGCCAGCCCTTCTGTTCCAGGGAACTAATCTGCTTTCTGTAACCCCCAAGGACTGGCTGGATGCTGTCTGGCCCCTTTCGTCCATGCTAGCCTTTCTCTGTGAATGTATGTTCATTACATCCTGAAAGGTCCTGCTCAAACCCAAGGGGTCTAGGGCAGCCTTCCCTAATGAATTCTCTTCTGATTCCTTTATTTCCCTCTTATTCACAGCTTAAGCTTTTAGCTTGTACAGTCTGATTCTAAGAATGCAGATAAACCACACTGGCACTGAGCATGATTTGGACATCTGTAAATAAAAATCACCCAAAGAACAGTGTCAGGATTTTCCTCATCCTTTTATCAAAGCAGGAAATGCAGCACCCGGTGCATTGCATTTCTGTGTGGAAGTCAGCACAGCAGAAGGTACCCACCTCCGTTGCCCAGAAACTCCTGGTCCTCTACTGTCAAAACATAGTTCTCTATGTAAATCTAGCACTGTTTATAGATAGGGATATTTGGGGAGAAATCTGGAGAAGAAATGTGTTAAAATGGGCTTTATAACCACTATCAAATTTTTAAAAAACTTTTTAATGTTTATTTATTTTTTGAGAGAGAGAGACAGTGTGAGCAGGGGAGGGACAGAGAGAGAGAGGGAGACACAGAATCCAAAGCAGGCTCCAGGCTCCGAGCTGTCAGCACAGAGCCCGATGCGGGGCTTGAACTCACAAGCTGTGGGATCATGACCTGAGCCAAAGTCGGACTCTTAACTGACTGAGCCACCCAGGCTCCCCACTATCAAATTTTTATATTCGACTCCCAGCTGAGTTATAGATTCTTTAGGAATTTTCCATCTTTGTATTCCTATAGGAGAGTAGTTAAGGAAATAAAATTATAATAATAACTTTATAATTGTGCATAGAGCTTTACAGTTCACATCTAAAGTAAATGTCACCTCATCTGAGAAGCCATCCTAAATATCCATGACAGTTGCCCTCACCTCTCTTTGTGCTCCAACACCTCTTGTCAAACCTCTAAGTGTGGCACCCTTGGCCAAGCACCGTGACTTATGTTACGTGCCTGACTCCTTAACAGATAGATTTTATCGAGAGTGGGGAGCTTAGGGGTGCCTGTGTGGCTCGGTCGGCTAATCGTCTGACTGTTGGTTTCAGCTCAGGTCATGATCTCATGGTTCGTGGGATCGAGCCCCACATCAGGCTCTGTGCTGACAGCGTGGAGCTTGCCTGGGATTCTCTCTCTCTCCCTCTCTCTCTGCACCTTCCCCACTCTCTCTCACGTGCCCTCTCTCTCAAAATAAATAAACTAAAAAAAATAAAAAAGAGCGGGGAGCTTAGCTTTTTCAATCGCATGCTTCTATGATCTGGCTCATGATAAAGGTCAGTACACTAAAAATACCTCATAGATAAGTAAGTAAATGAATGAACGGATAAATATATAAATGACTGTTATTTCCGTATTAAGTATGTGATAAAGGCTTGTTATATTACCCTTCGATTGTGATAGAATAAAGAAAACTAAAAGCAGATAAATCTAATAACTGTGGAAAACTTATTTGAGGGAGAAGGTTTGGAGTTGTAGATGAAATTAAGTCTCTAAATTTTGCTAAGAGTTCTTTTATTCCTAGAATAGATACTGATGAGTTAGTTGCATTCATTTGCAGCAGTATTTCTGCAGAGTCGGGAAATTGATTTAATTAAGTCCTGTCTTTCCCTAAGAGTTAGAAAAGTATTCTAAGAGTGGAAAAAATCATAGAACAAATAGTTACCATGTAAATTATGGAGTATTAGGTGCTTCTCTGAGTATTTTCTCCTTCATGATTAAATGTTAATCTCTGAGTTATGCGCTGTAATAATAGATCCAACTGAAAAAGTGTTTCTGGCACTAATGCATAAAATATGTGCATGCAGTTTGAAGGCTGAAAAATGGCACATTCTTTGGGGGTGGATGAAGAATGGTCTGAAAGTTACTGCCACTCTAGGGAAACAGAACGTGATTATCTACAACGTTAGCTGATTTTAAATACTGATTGCCAAACTGTTCAATAAAATATGAATACTTATTACGGCAATCCATATCACATGTTACATATCCTATTTCAGGGGTGGAGTGCACCTTCTTAAAGAAACATGTGCTAACTAGGTAATGTCAAACATTATAAAGTGAGTGGAAATTGAGACTGAAGTTCTCCTCTCTTATTGGTTGCTCAACTGGACTCTAACCTCTAGGAAAAGACTAAAACTATAAACAACACTCAGTATCCATGGAAACATGCATAAGAAGGTAATTATTTTTTCTTTACATTTTTAAATTTTAGAGTTTAATAGCATATTATATGCATTGCCTCAGGCCCACGATTCCTGCAGTTGGTCATTAAGTATCAGGAAATGCCCTCTCTACCAGTCATTATTGCTTAAATAAAATGCCACTTACAAGCCTTGTGAACAAAAGAGCTACAGTGTCTGTTTAAGGCATACCTTGACTATTGTGGTGATTTGGCAATGAGTGCAAGGACCCCAGAGCACCTGGCCCAGAAGCCAGGCTTGTGTCCCGAGAACAGCATTCACAAGGAAGCCTTTTCAGTTATGGTTAATTAGACGCAAGAAACAGCTCCGTCCTTCAGGTGAACACACCAGAAGGAAGGCCCCAAGCCCATGTTCTCATGCGGTCAAACGGCTGCTGTAGGAATAGTGCCGGAGCAAAGGGTTCTGGGTAAGTCCAGCGTGCGTTAAGTCCATCATATTGTGAAGGACAACCCTCTGATGTACCATTTTGGAAGTTTAGGTTTTATACTATTTGGGTTTTGTTTTTAATGTTTATTCATGTTTGAGAGGGAGAGCGTGAGCCGGGGAGGGGCAGAGAGAGAGAGGAGGGACAGAGGGTCCCAAGCGGGCTCTACACTGACAGCAGCGAGTGCAGTGCAGGGTGTAAACTCACGAACTGTGAGAACATGACCTGAGCCGAAGTTGGACACTCAACAGACTGAGCCACCCAGGCGCCCCTATACTATTTTTTTTTTTTAAGGAAGACTCATTGACAACGAATCCAACAGTTGAGAAGGTGTGAGGGGAGAATTTACTTACAAAATCTGTCTGGTGTTTGTTCTACACAAGCAGAGTGATGTAATAGTAGACCAGAAAATTCAGTCCAAGTTGAAACCAAAACTCTTTTCTCTGGCTACAGAGGCTCCTTTCCCTTGGCCCCTGTACACCTGGGTGGCTTACACTAGACAGGTGCCAACCTCACGGCTTTGGTTTGCCTGCAGAGGTGGCCTCAGTAAACCTGTCCCCAGGTGACTTGTGCAAACAAAAGGAAGAATATGTGCTGAAAACTAATCTAGGGAGCGCTAAATTTAGATCGGATTTTTCTTCCAAGAGTTTGTTTGTAAATCAGTTTTGGGAACCTGGAACAAACATTTCCCATAAAAACATTGTAATACATGTGGCTATGAAAATTTAACCCCTAATGACAGTGAAATGTTACATATCAGCAAAACCCATTTTGTAGCAGTTGTCTTTTCTCCGTCTTCCTCCGCTATATGATGGATTAAAGGGGCTTTTGTGGGCTGATCTAGGAGGTAGACCACCATGTGCAATGGTGCCTGGGGGAAATCAGTCCCCACTCAAAAAGCTGGATGTGAGAAATTCTCATCCTGCTGCCAGAACTTCACAGAGAAGGGAGAATTCCCTTCAACAGTTCGGATGATGCCACACAGAAGGAAGAGGGAGCAGGCTTTTTTATGTAAGGGACATTCATAAATTTGGTGTTTGTATTTTGAGAACTGCCAGCACTTAATTTAGAAAGTATTACAACTGTATTAGGCAGAAGGTGAACTTGACGGAGTTTAGACCAGGAAGTTGAATATGAAAACATAAACAGTAAAGCAAAATATAGAACCAAGATTTGAACAGAGATAGACGTTGGAACTAAGAACTTCATAGCAGAGCTATGAGCAAGACCGATGTTCCAGCGCCAAACAAGGCAATGCAAAAATTTCTTTACTAGAGAAAGTAAAGAAATTTAAAAGCGGCAAAGCAACGGGACCCTGATGCTGATTGCTCACATTTTCTGTTCTTTTGTCCCTGCCTGGATTGACTCTAAAAGCTAATAAGTCCTGAACAGTCTAAGCTATCACAAAATCACGTGTCCATCCCACTCCACTTCTGTGACCCACAGCCTAGCTGCTTGCCTCACCCCCCAAAAATCTGTGAGCAGCAAAAGCTCTCATTCTAGACAATTCCCCAATTGTTTTTGCTCCCAAATAGCAAGAGAGAGATTTTTTTTTTTCAGTGAGAACAAGGGTGAGGTGGGATGTGGGGAGGGGAGCAAAGATGGAGCCATGACCCATGAGGAAGAACAGGAATCAGTTTAAGAGATTGTCAGGGTTAAGGATCTTTTTGGAAAAGAAAAAGAGAGAGAGAGAGGGAACTATGATTCCTGGGAAAAGGAATTAAAGTAGTGGGCCAGGAGGAAGGCAGAGGAATGCTGTGTAAGATGCATGAAATGATGCTTGGAATCTTCCAGAAAAAAAAAAAAACACAATAAAAAAACACCACAAATGAAAAATGTATGTGGTGAGATCAAATGTCTTGTGGTACCAAGCAAGAAGCAGAAGGTAAGTTCCCAAGCAAGATCAGCAATCATGGGGCTGACCAAGAACTCTCCAGACTGCCAAAAGTGGGAGTTTGTGCCTGGTTCACCTAATACCCAAGGTGCAGGGAAGTCTCCAGTGCTTGTCAAGCTCCTCAGGAATAATTTGACTTTCTGTTCTCACAATCCAGTCTGGGTGCCTCTGGAGAATCTTGTGTTTACATGTCCAACTGTAGCTGTGACTCCAAGGAACCACACCAGCTGGGTTGGGGACCAAACCTCTGTGCTTTTGAGAAGGTAGAGAGGGATTCAAACACCGTGGTTTTTGTCATCACAAGTGTTCTGTCATTTGGGGCAATTTGTTCCAATTGCCACCACTGGAACAAAATGGCAGATGATGTTTTTCAAAGCTGTTTGGAAAGTGCGTTTCCAAGTCAGTTACAAAAAAGCCCACACTATGTTATTTTCACTGCGCCCAAACAAAAAAGTGGTTGTGTGCAAAGATGCTTTAGGAAGAGAACTCGCAGTCTAATGGTTGGAGTAGATTGAAAGCATAAATTAAGTTACATCAATGGTAGGAGACTTTCCTTGCTTCTCTAGACCTGGAATTTTGGCTCCAGTATCATTTTTCAGCCCTTAATATAGAGGCTTAACACTTTCAAATATGTTAATTTCAGAAAAAACATTTCTTGCTACTTAGTTCAAATAATCTTTTCCTGGATGAATTAAGTGAAGAGGAATAAAACAGTCAATGTAAAATATAGATTCATTCCAATCTAATGAGATTGTTGGAAGTCTGACTTGGTGGGAAACCCTCACCTCTGGGAAGTCTGCTGCCACACCAGCCATGTCCTTGTGGCACCGTAACTTCTCAGGTCCGTGATGTTTGGAAAGGGTGGTTTGGACAACACAGATCACAAAAATATATCACTCTCCTGAATGTCCAGCCTGGCAAGTTTATGCTCAGGTTAGCACCGTACTTGTGGAAGGGGCATGTTTCTCAGTTGGTTTTTGATGCTCTCACTCATTTCAAAACAGGCTTTGAATTGGGTAAAAGGGACTAGAGATGCTATCATCGTCGGGTATTTCCCCAACTTCATCGTGTTTATTAATGGATATTATCAGAGGGAGTAATTTTTAACAGTCTCACTGATTTGCATACATTGGAGAAAAGTCTTTCTGAATCACTGAATGTCTGGATTATGAAACTGTTAGAAGCACACGTGAAGTTTGATTGTTTTAAGTGGTTCCACTTGACCAATAGGCTTCCCTAAGTAACAGTTGTTGAGGGAGCTGCTTCAACAAAATAATAGAAGCGATTTATTCTACGTGTAACCTTAGATCGCCCTGGGTGATACTCTCTTTAGCTCCAAGAATCACTGATCATCCTGAGGTGGAGAGGAATAGAGAGATCATCTAGGCCAAGGGCAAACTTTTCTGTAAAGGGCCAGATAGTAACTATTTCAGGCTTTGTGGGCCATGTGGCCTCTGTCATGACTATTCAACTGCCGCTGTGACATGAAAGCAGCTGTAGATGATACAGAAGTAAGAGTGTGTCTGTTCTAACACAGCTTTTGATTTACAAAAACAGGCAACAGGCAGGATTTGACTGGTGGGTTTTAGCTTGTCAGCCCCTGATCTAGTCCAACTTGCTCACTTTACAGATAAGGGAAAAGGAAGCTGAGAAGACTGGGAATTCTCCAGAGTCACTTGATGGTTAGTGGCAAAGCCAGACCCCAAACCTGGAAATTAAATCTAGATTCCGGCTTTATTTCTACCATGACACATTAGTTCTGTCTCATTTCAAGAAGCCGCTTCTGCCCTGCAGATGACAGAGGTTTGAGTCAGCAGCGTTTGAGGAAATTATGCTCCAGTAACAATTCAGTTATTTAATAAAAAGCACTTTGAGGAAGTGATTTTATAGGACATTGTCACTAATTATTGACATTACTCTCAGTGTCGGTGTTTTGTTTAAAGATGGCATCAGAGGAGTGACAAATTGAAAGATTGTTGTTATGTCATAGGGTCTCGTTTTAACAATGTTTTTCACTAGAGTTGATTTGAATAAAACTAGCAAACTAGGGTTTCCAATTTGCCAAATAACAATCAGCCCCCAGAGCAGAAGTTCTGACCATGAATCGGGGGATTAAGGACTCCCTGAAATTCATACAGAAGTTTCTGTGGATGCACTTTTGTCCCTCGGGACAAGATAAACATTTTTTTTTCTTTCTTTCTTTCTTTCTTTCTTTCCCTTTCTTTCTTTCTTTCTTTCTCTTTCTTTCTTTCTTTCTTTCTTTCTTTCTTTCTTCTTTCTTTCCTTTTTTTAAGCTTATTTATTTATTTTGAGAGAGAGAGAGTGCACAAGAGGGGAGGGAGCAGAGAGAGGGAAAGACAGAATCCCAAGGAAGGATCCCCTCTGTCAGCACAGAGCCCAAAGGTGAGACTTGAGCTCACGAACCCTTGAGATCATGACCTGAGCCGAGATCAAGAGCTGGACGCTCAACCGATCGAACCACCCAGGTGCCCCAAGATACACAGTTTTCTTCAGATCCCTAGAGGGATTTTGTGAGCCCTGCAAAGTTACAGGATTTCACATGATGGGAGATTCTTGTCTAGTCAGGCTGCTCGAACAGTCTGTCTGAAGAGGGAATGAAGAACTTTTGGCCAACCAAGTAAGTCCCTTCCTCACATGTATCCTCTGGGGCTGGCACTCCAGAGGGTAGTTAGCTGGCCACCAGAAGGGTCCATAGGGGAAGGGAAAAGTAGGCATGGTTTGGTTACAAAGAGAGATACAGATCTAATCTGTGAGACAATTTCAGCATCAGAGGGTGAGAGGCAGTGATGCTCGATGTCGATGGGCAGCATCAATGCAGTTTTGGGGTGTTAGCCGGCTCAGAGCAAGACTCAGTGACTGGGTACCTGAGATGAAATTCAACTCCCAGAGGCTTCACTTCTGGCAACACGCTGGACTGAGTTAACTCAGCCAGCCCTTCTGCTAGAGACACAGAGTGATCCTAGAGTTAATAGAATGGAAAAAACAAACAAACAAAACTGTGTCGTTGTCATTTTTTAATGCAAGTTGAATTCAGAAGAAAGAAATGGAAACTCTCGCATGACCGAAGCAACGAGTGAACTAAAATCAGAATGGCCAGCTTCAGCCGAACCGACAGTGACCCAGGAGGTGAAAGGCTAGACTTTTCATTCCCATGCATGGATAAGAAGCGTGGCCTCGAGTCTGATCAAGGAGAGGAGTGAGAAGAGAGGTTTTAGCCTAAAGCCAGAACTCTTGAAGAGCTGTTGGTTTGTGAGACAGGATCAAGAAAACTCCATCCCATGGCCCAGATGGATATTAGGGAAGCTTTCTGCCAGACCTAGGGCTCCAGGCTGGAGAAAATGTCTACAGTGAATAAAATTAAAAGCCACCCTTTGGGGTGCCTGAGTGGCTCAGTCGGTTGGGCGTCCGACTTTGGCTCAGGTCATGGTCTCACAATTCATGGGTTTGAGCCCCGCGTGGGGCTCTGTGCTGGCGGCTCGGGGCCTGGAGCCTGCTTTAGATTCTGTCTGTGTGTCTGTCTCTCTCTCTCTCTGTCTCTCTGCCCCTCCCTCCTCACACTCTATCTCTCAAGAATGAATAAACATTAAAAGAAAAAAATTAAAAGCCAACCTTTTACTTCATGCTCTGGGGTAGGATCTGAATTTACATTATACACATGGATTGGGACTCCCTGACCGAGGAACAAAATGCTCCAAACTGAAGAGTGCTTGATGTCCCGTGGATGCCTGCACAGAACTAGGGCAGACACCTCACAGCCCGTGGCACATTGGCTGGTCCCCACAGAACGATGCCCTCTACTGAAGATGAGCTTGTACCAGAAAATCTCACCTGCACGCAGAGCCAGATCAGTATGGGAGAAACAAAAACTACACAGATCGAACACTTGGAAGAGACTATAAAATAAACATTTTAAAAATACAGGATAGGATGTAGAAACCATTAAAAAAGAATACATTAAAAACAGCAGTTGCAAAGGTTTGTAAAAGCACCACACAGGAACTACAGAAATGAGAATGACAGCCGTTAATTACGGACTTGTAAAACAATATTTGCTACGTGGCTGAGGCGCACGTCACTGAACCAGAAGGCAGATCCGAGGCTGTGACTTGGAATGCTACACAGAACGTTCAAGGCATGGAAATCCATTTTGACTAAGTCCATGGAAGCCAAGGACGGCTCACACTACTTGGCTATGGCAGCAAAACCAACTCTAGACCCACTTACTAGGTTCTGGGGTTCCTCTTGAACCTGGTCAGAAGGGACAGGAGGGACAAGGGCCTGAGCTTGAAAACCCAGAGCCTTGGGAGCCCTTGATGTGTAAAGTTTGGGAAAGGAGGGCTGTCTTCCTGACAGGCCTGACTTATCTACCTGTCTGGCCTCTCAAGACTGTTCTGTCCTAAGGTTAGCTCTTACCTCGAGAGGAAGAGGGAAGTGTCCATCTTCCCTCCAGATTCTTTCCAGGTCTGGGATCCTCTGGCCGAGCAGAGCCGTGCCAGGGCTATAAGAGCTGTGAAGGGTGGTTTTCTAAAGGCCACAGTGATCAGTGCCTCCCTGAGTAAGGACCCACCCCCAAGAGGAGGGGACATATCAAAAGCCCAGTGGTACCTGGGAGAAGGCAGCTTCCCCTGCTCCCCTCCCCAAGCAGGATACATAACAAAAGGGTGAACAGCAGGATCAGTGAGCAGACTCCCTCTATAAAATCCTGTGGCCATCAGTGAGCCCCTGATCTATGACCCACTGCTGGCCAGCTCTCTGAAAACTGGCCGCTGCTCCCTCCACATCTGCCTGACCCTTTCTGGATCAGACCTCAGTAAACTGTGAACCTCGTTCTCTTGGCTGCTTCTCCCAGGCCTGGTATCCCCGTCCCACATCCCCACACTCCCCGTGGCTTCTGGTTTGACACAGTCTCGAGCCCTGGCTTGGTCATAGCCTGAGGATGACTTTTCCACAAGCAAGCAGGATCTTTCCACAAGGCAAGCCCTCCCTTTGCTTCAGTTCCCTGGGAATCAATGCTTTTTCTGAGAACTTTGTGACATGTAAGAGAACATCGGGAAAAACACAGTTGCTACAGGGGCCTGGGACAGTCTGATTTGGAAACTGGAGATAAATTTTCCCAGACCCCTTACTCAGGGGAACCCCAGAGAGCTGCAGTTATTAGCATTTTGCAGTGACGGGCAGCACACGCTAATGGCCAAAGAAATGCCATTAACACCATAATGATGGGGCAGACAGGACTCCCATTGACTTCAGAGGGACCTGGGCTCTAGGTGACGTTCAAATGCCCTCTGCCTGCCTTCCATGTTCAACATGTACCCGTTCCAAAGCTGAATCAGCAGTGCGAGCCAATTCTGTAACAAAATGAAGACCTTTGTTATCTTAAATTACTTGTACCATCTAACTCCTTATATAAAGCAAAATGTCTCTTAATAAAATCACCTTGATTTCCATTAGTATGTAGTACATCATCACAGCGATGATTTTATTAGGCCACTAGACCCTCAGAGAGTGTTAAAAGGCTGGCACAAAGGATGTCAATTTAGTAGGGGAAGCTGAGTGTCCAGTTTTCTACCAGAAACTAAAGTCTTGATTCTGGATATCTGAGCAGACATTCATTTTAAATGATGTCTCAAGACCAAATTTGTAGTCAAGATATTCTTTATTATAACCCAAAGTAATATATATATATATATATATATGTGTGTGTGTATATATATATATATATATATAACTAGTATATATATTATAAAAGTATATATTATAATTGTAAATATATTATATATTATATATTATATATTATATATTTTATATATATATATACATATATATGTATATATATATATATAATATATATAACCCCGCCTTCAGAGATAGGCTACTTCTAGCAAAGTATTAGGAAAATAAAATATTTTCAAATCAGGTTTTGCTCCTGTGTTGAAAGTCACAAGTAGGAAGTTCACCTTTTTCAATTTTCTTTGCTCTGTTCCCCATAAGGTAGGCCCCATGCATTTTGGATCTGGCCTGCAGTTCTGATGCATGTACGTGACACGTTTTCTGGGGCCTTTTAGTACCAGTGTAGCCAGGGGCCCAGGCTTAGGCCTGGCACTTAGGAAGGTAGGTGGGATGGAAGGAGTGCAAATGCTCTGTTGAGTGCCCTCCAGGGTGGCAGATAATGGCAGTGAGGAAGAGCTGCCTGGGCCTGAGCCCCATTTCTGCCATTAATCGGCTGTGTGACTTTGGGCATATCACTTTAACCTTCCAGCGCCCTGGTCTCCTCGTCTGTAATTGGAGATGGTGGGTAACAGCCTGTCTTGAAAGTTGTTTTTGATGATCTATGTATAATACCTGTAAAGCACTTACCTTATGTTACTTACTAGCTAAGTGAACATTCCTTCGTTTCCAGAGCCAGAACATAACATCACACACCCAAGAGAGGAATCCCTCCTGAATTCTGTATCCAGGGGATATCCTTTTATGGCCATGTGGATGCCGAGGAAGACAGAGACATTTCCATTTGGGCATTCTTAACTGAAAGGAAAGATTTTTATTAACCAAAACAGGACTTTGGTAGACCAAAGATGTAGAGCAGGGACAATTTAGGCTACTCTAAAAGTAGGTTCTTCTGACGAATGAAGGTAGGATTGGCATCTAGCTCCCAGAGTGACTGGAGAACGGAATAAAATAACCCATGTGAAGGTGATTAGCACGGTACTTGGCACAAGGGAAGCACTCAAGATATGTTGGCTGTGCCTATGCCAGAAGCTCCTGCACCCGATGTCCTCTCTAAAGCTCACCGGACCCCACTGCTGAGGCCCTATTCACAGGTGAGGAATCAGGGAACCTGAGCAATCACACAGGAATTTTTTTTTCTTTTCTAATGTTTATTTAACTTGAGAGAGAGAGAGAGAGAGAGACAGCAAGAGCAGGGGAGGGGCGGAGAGAACTGGAGACACAGAATCTGAAGCAGGCTCCAGGCTCTGAGCTGTCAGCACAGAGCCTGACATGGGGCTTGAACTCACAAACCGTGAGATCATGACCTGAGCTGAAGTTGAACGCTTAACCCACTGAGCCACCCAGGTGCCTCAACACGAGAATTTTATAGTATGTGCTGGAACCAGGGCTGGAGCCAGGGCAATGGGGCTCCACGGCGAATGCTTTCTAATATACCTCTCTGTTCCTCATCTGCGTATTCTGAGAGCGTTGAAGTCCTCCTAACCTGCTCGCAAGAGTTGAGCCCTTCAGAGTGCGGTATTTTTACAGGGTGCTCCCTTCAGCCAGCGAGGTGGCCAGCACCCCCCTGAGAGACTCCCACCTCCAGCGGTTCTGTGATGCCATACTGGTGGGCTTGTAGATAAGGCAATCGCCGACGAGGAAGAACTATCCCAAGATGCTACCATGTGTCAATTCTCCACACCCCCAGCCCCTGAAAACACCTCATAACTGGTGGGGGTGGGGGACAAGCTACTCTGCAAAATGTTTTTGAACCCTAATTAGTGGGCTAGCCCTTATTATATGATTGAACCCCATATCACCTCCCAGAGCAGCCCTTGTCTAACACCATTGATTCAGGTTTTAACTTGGAGTTTTTTTCTCCTTTTCCTCACTTGCTGCTGATCTATGGGACACAGTAGCCTCTGTTCATTACTGCGTGGGTCTGCAGTGACCTGTGACGTGGTGTTTCACATTTAAAATTACTCAAAGGCCTCGATGCACACTATGACACAGCAACCTGGCCTCTTTGTTTTCTAACCGTACAAACCACCCGAAAAACAGAACAAAACAAAAAGAGGTAAGGCAGGGAAGTCCCTAAAATATCGATACTCAATCTTCCTTTGAATCTTGGAACTGGGGGGAACAAGATGCTGATGAGCATAAAGTTATGGTTCCACGTGCAGGTGGGTTAGTCTTTAAAGGGTCTGACTGGCATGGCCTTGTACTGTCCCATCTATACAGGATTTTTGGATGCATTATTTCATACGACACTACCCAAACCCTGTGAGATAGGTAGGACATTTTACAGGGAAGGAAACTGAGCCTGTGAGAGGTTAAGTGACTTGTCCCCAGTTACAGAACACAGCGAGTGCTCGGACTTTTGGCCCAGTGTCCAGCCTGCTCCACCACCCAGCCCCGTCTCCCTGGAGAAAGTGTTACGTGTAGCTGAGCCCAAGTCCTAGCAGCCCCCGCGAGGCGGTGCTTTGAGAGTCTGGGCAGATTATTAGATCAGGATAAGTTGAACAGCTTGGTGGGATTTAATTGTTTGGAAGGTAGTCAGCACATTTCCCAACACTAAGGGAGACCGCTGAAGTCTGCTTTTCCCCCATAATGATGCTACCTGATTTTTGGAGAGTGCTTTCACGTTGACGCTTTGCTTACTTGATTCCAGACCCAGTCTGAGATCTGTGTGAAAGGTTTCATCTTCGTTAACATGTACAGTAACATACTGGGGGAAAAAAATCCAAGATGATGGGAGATGAACCAAAAGGAGACAGGCAGGACTTCTTTACGCCACCTCCGTCCCCGCTTACTAGTGACCTGCCGGCCAGGTGTGCCCCGTGGGTGCCGCTCCCTCTGCCCATTAGGCACCATCCACTTCCCTGTGTTGCCAGGAGAGCTTTCTGACCTCAGAGGGTGCCTCGCGTACTGGCTGCAAAGGTGTTTTACTGACTTAATGTCCACGGAGACTCACTTGAAAGCAAGCTTCTGGGTGAGCCCGAGAGTAGGGGTGGGGCTGCTGGAGACAGGGCTGGGAAGGCACTGCAGGCCTGCAGGGTCCACAGTGGCACGAAGCTTGCACGCCTCCATGGCGGTGGAGGTAGGCAGTCCCCGGGAGAAGAGCTAACCTTTTCTTTTTTTAAAATCTGTAGTCAGAGGGGATGCCCTGCCAGGCCCTGGGTCTCCTCTTTTTTGGGTGGATTTCCCTACAGATGCAGCTGAGGGCTCCACCCCACCAGACTGTGTGGAAGAAGCTGGAAGGGATGAGGCTGCAGCCCCACGGAGCCAGGGCAGAACCAGCCCTAAGGCCCCCTGAGCAGGAAGGAGGGGGGTTGGTATCAAGCCCAAATTACAATGTTCGAAGGAGCACAGGTCTTCAGCCATGCTCACCCCCCTTTTGCACTAGCTGCACCCTGTGCCCAGCATGCTTGTCCCCCAGAAATTAACATCCACCACCCCTTCAAATCTTGCATCAGACTTTCCCTTCCTAATGCAAACTGTCTTCCCCACCCCCAACCCCATTTCCTTAACGGACCCTGCTGCCTACTTTTCCAGAGCACCATTCATTTTTCAACCCACAAATATAATCATTGATTATGTTCACTGTCTGACTTCTCCCGCTAGAATGTGAACGTCCCTGGGGGCAGGAACATCTTTATCTTACTGACATGTCCCCAGTGCCCACGTAGTGCCTGGTTATGCTTGGTTGGGTAAACGGATGCAGAAGTGATCATCTTCGGTTACATACTGTGGCTGCTCCAAGGTACCCAGCACCCCTTTCGTGCTGGAAACTACAAATGCCCACATCAGCATCCAGGCTTCTGGAAGAGGAGCTGTAAATGCTAGGCAGGGAGTCTGGCTCCTGCCAAGACAGCTGAGAGGGTTCTCGTTTCAGCCAAGACCTGCAGCAGAAACCTAGTCCTACAGGCTGTAGGCATGGGATGTGGTGGGGGGCTCTAGGGCAGGAGACGGCCAACCTCCAGCCTCGGTTGGGGACAGCAAGACTCACTCTAAACCCCTCCACTGCCTGGAAAAGGTGACCTCAAAACTTTCAGCCCTAGGCTTGTTCCAGGTTGAGGCTTGTAGGGCTAGATAGGAAATGGTCAGGACCAGAACCTGTTACAGAATTTATAGGGACAAGTCCAAAATGAAGATGTGGGGACACTTGTTTAAAATGCATTACAAAGTTAGGGGCATCTGGGTGGCTCAGTTGGTTAAGCATCCCACTTCAGCCTAGGTCATGATCTCATCGTTCCTGAGCTCAAGCCCCGCGTCAGGCTCTGTGTTGCCGGCTCGGAGCCTGGAGCCTGTTTCAGACTCTGTGTCTCCCTCTCTCTCTCTGCCCCTCCCCCACTCATGCTCTGTCTCTCTCTCTCTCTCTCTCTCTCTCTCTCTCTCTCAAAAATAAATAAAACATTACAAAAATTGTTTTTAATGCATTACGAAGTTCAAGGCATGTCTCGGGCAAATGGGGACACGTGTGAGGACACAGGGGGAGATGGCAGTACTTCTCCTGACCCCTTCAGCTTCAGCCCAGAGCCCACACTTGAGGACACTGCTGCCTCTGTGCTGAGTTTGCTGCTCAATGAGACTGGTGCCAGTTTCACCAGGCTCAGAACCTCCCATTGGCCTTGGGGGGAGGGGAAGGAGGGGAGCAGGCAGAGCTCTTCCAGTGGAAGCCCGATGAGGAGGCTGGCCCCCAAGCCGGGCCCCCCAGAGAACAGGCAGCCTCTCAAGGGGAACTTAGTGATGTCTTCATCTACTTGGTAGAAGTCACAGCCCACTGCCATGTGAATCTGCCCCAAGTGGTACTCTCCAAGAAGGACATCAACTGGCGGACTCTGCCCTCAAAAATAGACTTGCTCTGGGGCGCCTGGGTGGCTCAGTGAGCTAGGCATCTGACTTTGGCTCAGGTCATGAGCTCACGGTTCATGAGTTCGAGCCCCACATCTGAAGCCTGCTTCGGATTCTGTGTCTCCCTCTCTCTCTGCCTTCTCCCACTCATGCTCTGTCTCTCTCAAAAATAAATAAACATTAAAAAAAAAAAAATAGACTTGCCCCACGAGGCCACCTCTGAAGGCCAAGCTTGGGGCCTGCAGACCTGGCCTGTGGACTAGGTTTCTCAACCTAGAAACATGAGCACAGGACCTGCAACTCGGCATAGCATCCGAGAAGCAGAGGATGGCCTGGCCGTGGAACTTTGCTGTAGTCCTTTCTTAACGGATCATGGGCGTAGGGGCCCTGCTTCCTAAGTTCTGAGGCCCAAGAACCTTCAGAAGATAGCCTCCTGATATTTTCTACAAAGGTTTTGATTAGCAAAAATAAAAATAATTAAAAAAAATAAAATGGATTAAGAATTTTAAGATGCTGGCCACAGAGCATTAAACCAAGTGGGCCCTTCTGAGGACTGACAATGCTAATGACATTTCATGGATCCTCCTGCCAGAAAACTCCACAACAAACGTAAATCACTTGTGTCTGAGACGTGTAGCATGTTTCTCCTTGAGGAAAGAGCCCTCGGGGGGAGTGGATGAAGGTACCAAAAATTGTTTCTGCGCCACTAACGAAAGGATCCGCCGTTGCGTTTGCAGGGTGGGGGTGGGATGAGCAGTGGCAGAATGAGGTGACATCAAAGGTGGTGTTGGGCCAGACTGGGTCGATGTCCATGTGAAATGACTAGCCAAGACTCTGGAACATTCTCCATTCAGAAAAGTGGTCAGTGATCAGTGACAGGTAGGTAAAAAAAAGAACAGGGCACCTGAGTGGCTCAGTGGGTTAAGCGCCTGACTTCAGCTCAGGTCATGATCTCACGGCACGTGGGTTCGAGCCCCGTGTTGAGCTTTCTGCTGTCGGCACAGAATCTGCTTCAGATCCTCTGTCCCCTCGCTCTCTGTCCCTCCCCAACTTGTGCATACGCATGCTCTCTCTCTCTCTCTCTCAAAAATAAACATTGAAAAATTAAAAAAAGAAGAAAAAGAAAGAAAAGAGCAATTAGAAGGAATAAAGCCGAGGTTGAGTCACGTTGTTGTGGCTTTTTATGCTGGGAAGCCCAGGGCCTTTCCACATGAATCAGCTGAAAGTTTGCATTACTAACAACATTTAAGTAGGCATCCTTGGATATCAGATGCTGAGGTAGGTGCCATCCCCTCACATTTGGATGGCCCTTTACAGTCTAAAACCTGCTTTGCTATATATAATGCTTTCAGTGGACTCTCTCAATAAGCCTACTAGGTTAGCAGGGTGTTGTTATCGGCAGACAGGCAGACTGACTAGTCTGAGTCCACAGAGTCAGTAAGGGCCCAGAGGGGGCACGAGAACTCAGTTCTGCTAGCTTTGAGTCTAACGCTTTTGTCCTTTCCTCCACGATGCTTCTGTCACGGGTGGTGGCGGCCATCTTTCCAGAGCTCATGGCCTGAGACAGACAGACAAATGCAGCCCAGGGCATCACAAGCATATAGCAACACGTTGACTAATGGCCTCCAATTACCGATACCCTGGCAGCAAAAGGGCAGTGAGCTGCTAGGGATGCAGAGTATCAGCTCCCCTTTCAGGAAAAACTAGGTGTTCAGAGGGATTGGATGTTTCTTTCCCTGATGCAAATGGTACATGAACTGCTTTTTGGGGGCATCCGATAAACATGAACTACAGACTAAGTAAAGACGAATAAAGGGATGCTCTCCTGAGTGAGTAAGCATTTTGAAATGGCCCATTAACCTCTTATCAGAAGGATTCTTTCCTTCGAAGCGTGTTGGTCATTTCCTGCACTAAAAGGTGTGCAGACGATTTGCCACATCACATTATTATGCACAGCTAACTGCTTTGCAAAAACTTGTACCTGCAGATGCAGTCAGTGGGTTTGAGTTTATTTAACTCAATCGTTAACTTTTTCTCTCAAAATTAACAAGTGCAATTAGCCCATATTAATGAAATAATCTTGAGTTCTTTTTTTTTTTTCTAACCGAAGTTCCATTTGAGTCACACAAAAAAGAAAATGCATCTAAAAATCAGTTCCATTTTAGAACAGGCACATGTTCCAAACAGCTGAACTTATTTTTCCTTCTTCAGATTCTGCAAAATTCACTCCCAGGTTTACTCTCTATGCCAAGTTTCAGAGCTGAGCAAATTTTTATGGTCTAGTTATAAACCCTAGAAAAACAAGGTTTATAGGAAATGTTGACACAACCTTAACTAAAGTGGTGTTAGCTGACACCTCTATATTTTCAATTTGGGGATTTCTACTGGGAAAATATAAACGCTAATTCAGCAAAGGAAGCCAACTATAATAAAAATGTTGTAGTCTTCCTGTTCACCCCATGAAGTTCTACTTCAAAAGATGCCAGTGCAACATGGAGGTGAGTTAGAATTAGTATGCTCAGTATGTAGGGCACCTGCAAATAGCTAAGCCTCCTGGTTACTATAAACTTTGCCTGGGAATGCATGACCTCACCATGAGTCATGGCTGCCCACTGCAGTCCGGTCAGAGAGGTGGCGGCGGATTCCAGGTCTTTACGCGAAAGGCGTCTGCTATCCTTGCACCGCGCATCTCCAAATCTACCATGAATAGAGACCAGAGTAGGTTTTTCACGGACCAGGAGAGCGAGCCTCCAAAACACAGAGAAGCCAAAATGTTGAGAGTTGAGTAAAGGCACACCGCGGACGTTGATCCCGAGCGCGGTCAGCTCAGACTGGGGCCAGTAGCGGTGCCAGGGGGACCCAGGTGTGAGGGCATGCCAAAACATCAGGACAAAGAGCCAACGACAGTTCTCATTTCCCCAATCCCTCTAAACAGCCCAGATGAGAAGCACATGTGTTCCATATTTAGGCTTTGATTTTTTCTTTTTTTTCCTTCTGAAACAAGAGGAGGTGGGAGAAGGGGTGAAGTTTGACTCAGGTCCAGAGATAAAGACTGACATACACAAATGGACCATAATATGGGGCAAAGTGAGTTAAGCTGAAGTAAATGTTTTAAAATCCTCAGCTAGATAGACTAAACAGTATTGGCCTAGGAGCCAAAAGACCCAGCTGTCTGTCCCGAGGCTCCCACCGGGGAAACGCGACTCCAGGCAGCCTGCGGAGCCTCCCTGGTGTCTCTGCTTGGTCATCTGTAAAATGGAGGCCGGCCTCCATTACGCGACAGCGGCGAGGAGTAAGTAATGGCCCTGGAAGTGCTTGGTGAATTTTAAGCTGCAAGACGAATGGGAGTATTATGCCGTGTTGATTGCATTTCTCCATTGGAAAACTGTGTTCAGAAAATGGAAATATTTTCAATCGAGGGACAAATCCATCAGGATAAAGGGGGAAAAAACCCTTCCTAACATATTTGTAATTGCTTTTAGTTCATCCTAGAACTGATTCAGAGGGCCATTTACCGCTGACATCTTTGCTTTTGTGTTAAGTCTAATAGTCTACTAAAAAGGCCATTTGGGTCGCACCCCAATTACCATCACATATGTCTAAACTTCACCAGCTCACAAGGGACCGCTAAGTTACATATCTTCATGAACAGAAAGTATTTTGGATGATTATTTTCTTCCTCCCAGGTTTCTAAGGCTGTTGGCAGCATTTTCCCAGAGTGTTTTCAAAAGCTTTCACAAGATATCCTCATACCATTGGCAAAAAATATGAAGCATACTTTAAAGGCTAATGCTTAACTTCTGTAGACCCTGATTTTTATTTATTTATTTTTTTTTTTTTCAGGTTGAAAAGGAAGACAGGAGTTTCTGGATGTACCTGTCAAGACTAAATGATTGTTCATTTCCTGTGAATTGGGAATAAGTAATCACATGCAGCTGGGGAGCTAGGCTGTGTTTCTTGCTTTTTCCTCTTCCAGAAGCTGGGTCCCTTACCAGCTGGGAAATATTACTGTATGAACGTGCTGAAAAACTTAAGGGAAATGAAAAGAACAACAACATTCTAGATGTCAGCAATCAGTTTGATGGTCTTACCTGTACCAACCTGAGAGGATTTTAATAGCAAAAGTTTGTAAAGATTAATTTAATTTAAACTGAGTTCTTAGATAAAAAAAAAAAAAAAAAAAAAAGCAAGTGTTTACAGAGTCACAAAAATCTTTGTCTAGAATTGAGCTGATTAGAATTAACCCTGTCACAATTACACCCGCCAACGACTGGGTAAGTTTGAGAGAAACAATTTAAAATAATAAAGTATTTTAACCCAAGAGAAATGGATTAGTAGGAATCAAAGTATCCGTCCTTTGCTAATGCAGTCATTACCTGGGGGGGAAAAAAACCCACATAAATTCAATGCTGAGTTTAAAATTGGAATTCAGCAAAATGTAATCTCGGGCACTTATTTTAAATGCACGCTTCTATCTTTTAGTATCATAAATTTTGTTCGGGGTTTCATTAGCCATTACACTATACATTGTGATTATGTCAGATATTAGATGCTGAGAAATGGAGCCAACATCTCACTTCAGGTGGCTCCTGTTCCAACTCATCATCAGAATTAATTAAAGAAAGAGGAGGTGGGATGGGGAGCAGGAGAAACGTTTGGATTAGTCAGGTCACCGTTTTTTCCTGGGAAGGTGAGGAATGGAAGGAGAGAGAGGCCAAGGCAGAAGGAAAGTCTCTGTTGGGATGCCTGGGTGGCTCAGTCGGTTAAGTGTCTGACTCTTAATTTCCACTCAGGTCATGATCTTGCGGTTCGTGAGTTCGAGCCCTACATGGGGCTCCATGCTGGCAGTGCAGAGCCTGCTTGTGAGTCTCTCTCTCCCGCTCTCTCTCAAAATAAATAAATAAACTTTAAAAAAGAAGAAGAAGAGGGGCGCCTGGGTGGCTCAGTCAGTTTAGCATCCGACTTCGGCTCAGGTCATGATCTCACCATCGTGAGTTCACGCCCTGCATCAGGCTCTGTGCTGACAGCTCAGAGCCTGGAGCCTGCTTTGGATTCTGTCTCTCTCTCTCTCTCTCTCTCTCTCTCTCTGCCCCGCCCCTGTTTGCACTCTGTCTCTGAATCTGTCTCTCTCTCAAAAGTAAATACGTTAAAAAAAATAAAAATAAAAAAAGAAGAAGAAAATTCTCTGCCAATGGAATCTTATGGCATCACTGCCCATTCTACCCAGACTTGCTTGGAAGAAATTTGGGGCCTCAGGGGAATGTGAGGGGCTACAGTCGCCCTGGATCACCATGTGCATGTGCATGTGGTTGTCACATTTGGCTAGGCATCAGAATTACTGGGAGAATTTTTAAAAATAGAAAACAACTGGGTCCCATCCAGTCCTGGGATAAAGCTCGCGCATGACATCATTTTTGTTTTTTTGTTTGTTTGTTTGTTTGTTTTAATGTATGTTTTTAACACACCCAAGCCTACAATTGATTCTGAATGCTGAGCCAATATTGAAAACCAGGGGTAGGCGGTAGTTGGAAATTAACTAAAAGGTGAATTTGACAATATTGCACCTTATCTAAGTCTCTTTCATATTGTTTGAATCCAGAGAACTGCCTTTTCTGACGTCTACCAAACACAAGATGATGAGGATGACAATAATAAAAAATATCAATGCTGCTGAAGCTCCTTGGGGACTCTTCAGAATGACACAGCACTTACACATCCATTAGGTCATTTCTTTTCCCTCTTCTCTCTCTTAGTGCTTTGAGGCCAGCAGTGAGAGCACCGTCACTCCATCTCACAGGTATGAAAGCATGCCACATCCTGCTAAATCCCCCACCAGTGCGAGTGGGTAGGCTGACCCCCATTTCGTGCCCCTTCCCCCTTAGCAATCCCATCAGCTTGGCCTGACAGCTGGTTTTGTGGCACACCTGGGACAGCGGGCAGGGAGGGTCCTCTGCCCTTAGTTGATTTTATGCTCCTGTAGTAGAAAAGGCAGAGAATTCAGCGACTTGAATTAGCTCCCAACTTGACTGCAATTGGAAAGAAGCTTTGTGTTTTGTTTTCACCTTTTTTTAAATTAAATGTTTTTTCTTTAGTTCACTTATTTATTTTGAGAGACCGAGAGAATGAACAAGAGAGGGGCAGAGAGAGAAGGAGAGAGAGAGAGAGAGAGAGAGAGAGAGAGACTCCCAAGCAGGCTCCACACTGTCAGCGCAGAGCCCCATGAAAGGCTCCAACTCAAGAACCGTTAGATCAAGACCCGAGCCGAGATCAAGAGTCGGAAGCTTAACCGACTGAGCTACCCAGGTGTCTTGTGTTTTATTTTCACCTTAAAGAGTCGGCTTACATCCAGCATGTACAATAGATATGATAGATTTTTGCCTTTCCGTTTTACACAAGTCCTTTTCTGAAGCTAACACATGTCTCCCTTGTCCATGTCGTTGCTCTCTGGGATTCAAGAGAGAAGAGATCGTGAGGAGAAAAAGACACAGTGGGTCGGTAGATGGCAGGTTGCCCCTGGCAGGCCGGGTGGAGCAGGCAGCTGTGCAGGGCTCCTGCCTGCCAGCTTCTTTCACATCACGAGAAGCAAATGGCCCCCAGGTGAAGGATGGAAGAAGCAGCTGAGAAATCTTCCTGTCATATTTGGGTTTATTTCCCTGCCGCCTGAGTAAGCTTTCAGTAACCTTGGTCTTTCGATTCAACTATTTTGATGGAAAGAAATAACGATCACGGCAACTGTGGCTGATGGATGTTAAGAGCTGGACCTTACCCTTTCAGGGGAAGACTGCTTGAGAATGGACTTGAGGACAAAGGCGTTACAAAGCATGGCACCGGAAGCTATGTTTTTGCTGACTCGACTTACCTTATTAACAAAATCATTTCACGTTTTATGTGAACATAAACAAAACTTCCTAGGTAATCTTTGAAGGTGTTGGATGCTGTGGTAGCTACCACTGTGGCAAAAGGGCAGTGCTGAAGTGTAATCAGTCTCCCAGATAATAATATTTTACCGATCAATAACTTATTGTACTTACAGGTTTGCCCTGTCATATAAAAATATATTTATAAAAAGTATCACCCAGACTTTTATAAATTAGTAGACTGACCGTTGCTTTAATCATCTTTTATCTTCTACATGTGTGAACCTAAAAGATTGATGGTGTTTTAGTTATGTCTACATCATATCTGATTTCACAATAGCCTGTGGAGAAACCTATTTTTGATAGTAATAAAAAAGCATTTCATATACAGTTGCATATACGGAACTTAGCTAGTTTTTTAAACCAGGAAGGTAGAGCTACTTTCTGGGATAGGAATCACAAATGGGTTTCATCTGAGCACGAACTGGGCAGTTCACAGAAGTGGCATGCTGAGAAAGCTGGTCTGGGCTCAGCAAACGTGTGTGTGAGATGGATTAGTGATGTCTGCCATGGAAGGACAAGGTCCTGGTGCCATCTGTGTGCCATCTCTGCCGTGGGAGGAAAGGGAAAATACTAAAATATGTAGCAAATGTGTATTTCACTATGCACAAAGATGCATAAAGAATTCCTCTGATGACACAGATAACTTCAATCGATAACTTCAAATAGTGTTAGATTTCAGAGTATTATTAAAAATACTTAATGCATATCTGGGTGTCTAAAAGAGTAAGGATTATTCATTTTTCTCAACATGTTACAATTGTTATGTGAAATTCTGGAAATTAAGTCTGTCATCATTACGGTAGTGAATTGTGAATATCAGTCAAAATCTTCCAATTATGTAAGCAACTCACAAATGAGTCTTTTTCCTTGAATTCCATCAGCACTGAGGTACACTGCAGCCTGATTGTTTTCATTAATGTAGTTTTCATCGCACTCAAAGAAAATGCCATTGTTTGGTGATTATGACGCCCATAGGGAAGTCATAAAGTCTGTCATATTCCTAAGTTCCATCTAACAGTATCAGTGAGGATACAACTCTAGCATAGTCATTTATTTCCTGTTAAAGATAATATCAATGGAAAAGCAAAGTGGGGTTATCCCCCTGGAGAGACCATGAGTTTAAGATGATTAATGTTGTAAAGAAATAGCTTTCTTATTGAATAAATGGCCTTTTCATCAGATCGTTTTAAATTGCAAAATTTAATTTCAGATGGAAGAAAACATTCCTCAATTATACTGCAAATAATGACGTATTTACACACTTCTTTAGCATGTTTTCTGCCAAAGATTTATCAGTTCAGATCATTTTCATTGTGTGTTTCTTAGTTGCATATTATTCCTCTTACCTTTCAAATGTATAGACATTTTTCATTATTCATTGATTGAGTTCTTGAAGACATGGGTTGACTACAAAGGGTTTGATTCTGTTTATTTTATATAGCCAGGAAGGTGACCAGTCATGAAAGAAACCCTCCAAGAATTTGTTGTGTTTCCGTACTCCTCCTCCTCTGGCTGTTAGCCAACAAATCCATTTTGAGTCAGCAAATCATAGTTCCATATTTCCAGGTGCCATCTAACCCATTGAGCATCTTGCCACTTTCTCCAAACCAATGTTTGGAAGTTTCTTTTAACACATCTTCTTCTCCTTTTCTTCCTGGGTGTTCTATATACAGGACTTTTTTAGTGGGGGAGAGAGTGACAGTGGAGTTTGCTTTAACTATGAAAGTAGCTTGCTTGAGTTACAGGAGGAAGCAGGACACGATTTTTCTGAATTCTTACCTTGTCCTTTTAACGGGGGACATTATCTTTTCTGTTCCCATATATCATTTGCCTTTAAGGATCTCTGGGGAATAACTGCTAAAGCTGGAACTGGGTCCTTCCTGAAGCAATGAGGGAAGTGGGGAGTTTCTCCTTTGGGGTCACTGTTTCCAAGATAGTTGTGTTCACCAAGGTGGAAATTTTCTCCAAAATTATGTATATGCTGGACCTCTGGGAAAATAGGTGTAGGCATGATTTGCTTTTATTCAACCCTAGTGGCCAGCACAATAGATACCCAGCCCTCAGGATAGCTTTTATTTTATAGGTAGGTATTCTGAGCTGGATGAGTAGAAAGTGTTTAATTGCCTTAATTTCAGCATTTGACAGAAACTTCTTTTAGAGTTTGTGTCATGAGCGCTGGTTGCCTGTTCAGTGTCTATTCTTGCTTATTACCAGCAACGTGCCCAAAGAAAGATTTCATTTGCCAGACTCTCTTGTAGGTGGGGAGGGCAGGGGGCCACTGAGGGGGAGGCCTATGTTGTTGGGTGGAACTTTTTCCATTAGACTGGCTGTCAGCTCCCTTATGGGAAAAGTTTCTCCTTTCATCCTTTCTCAGTGGATTGCTGAGTCCTTAAAACTGGTCTTAGCTCATGTTTGTGCAATTGTGAGGCTTGCCCTTCCAGTGAGTATTTTGATAAAAGTTATTAAGTAATAGAGAAGGAAACATTCTGATCATGTTAATGCAAGCAGGATATAAAACAAAAATGGAAAGACACCAGTGAGGATCTTACCAATTTAGGTCTAATTACAAACACTATGCCTTGGAAAAAATTAGGTATGATAAATCTAAATGGGAAGGTTATATGCATTAACAAGGATAGATTTGTTATTTTAATTAGAAAACATTAAGTACTGGGGCACGTGGGTGGCTCAGTCAGTTGAGCGTCAGACTCTTGGTTTTGGCTCAGGTCATGATCCCACGGTCGTGGGATTGAACTGTATCTGGCTTTGTGCTGAGCATGGAGCCTGCTTAAGATTCTCCCTCTCCTTCTCTCTCTCTCTCTCTCTCTCTCTCTCAAATAAATAAATAAATAAATAAGGGCTCCTGAGTGGCTCAGTTGGTTAAGCATGTGACTCTTGATTTCGGCTCAGGTCATGATCTCACAGTTCATGGGATCAAGCCCTTCATCAAGATGTGCGCTGACAGTGTGGAGCCTGCTTGGGTTTCTCTCTCTTCCTCTTTCTCTCTTCCCCTCTTCTCTCCCCCCTCAAAATAAAGAAAGAAAGAAAAAAGAAAAAAAAAAGAAAACCTTAAGTACTAATAGTTACTAGCTGGGGGTGGGGGGGGCAGGGAATAAAATCACGAGCAAGAAGACATGGTCCAGGACTTTCCGGAGTTGACAATCTAATGGGGAAGAC
The DNA here is from genome assembly GCF_023721935.1 of Panthera uncia. Lineage (NCBI taxonomy): Eukaryota > Metazoa > Chordata > Mammalia > Carnivora > Felidae > Panthera > Panthera uncia. The sequence goes on along the minus strand of NC_064809.1, from coordinate 27,512,475 downwards.
TTATAGTAAAATAAGCAGTCAGGGCAGACACGTACAGCCACACAGAGTGTGCACTGGACAACTTCAGGGGACATTTGTCACATAGAGTACAGTATAAAGGGTGACCCACTGCAAGGCATGACCTGTCCAACTACAGAGGTGGCAGCCCTCGAGGCAAGTTTTCTAAAGTGTGCTATGTAAACAGTGATAGAGGTCATACTGTGCCAAGGGAGACATAGTACCAGCCCCTGGCCTAGCCTAGGAGGTGGTTTCTTGGAGTAAATGGCATTATACCTGAGACTTCAAGATCAGCCTGAGTTAGCCAGACCAAGAGGAAGAAGCGTTGCCCAAGTAAGAAGAACAGTGTAGACAGAGGCAGGGACAAGAGGTGGTAGGGCCAAGTTAACCAAGGAGTACATATAAGGAATGCCATGGCGGCTCAGTCCTGCGTGCCATCTGGAAGGCTTCTTTTTCGAGCTTTCCAAATCCAGATCAGCTGCACTCAAACGTGATGGATTGTGAAAGAGAAGGAGCTCCTCACCTCCCACCTCTGTTTTCTGAAGTTCTCAGCAACATTTCCCCATATAGTACAGTTGGTTCAAAAGCTCCAGGAAGATTCCCTGCCTTCAGACAGATGGGTCCCAATGGTGGGCTCCCGTTCCTGCCACCTGTTCAACTATATCAAATGTCAAGCATTTTGATTCAGAGAAACTAAATCAATCTGATTGTGACATTTCTCTTCCTCAAGTCTTTTAAGGATTTGGGGATTAAAAACAAACAAACAAACAAAATACTTTGGAGGATCAAATTCAAAGTTCTTAGCATGGCTTACACAGTATAGTCATCTCTCACAGGGCAGGGACCATTTCTGTCTCGTCACTTAGCATTTGTCACAATAGCTGGCACAGAGTAGCAATGAATGAATGGCCAGGCAGTTTTTTCCTGCCTGCAGTTTCCCCCTCTAGTCTGCTCCAAAAAGAAGCGGACTGGTTTCCAGGCAGGGCAAGCCCTGGTCCACATCCTGGGTTTCCACAAGCGATAACCACCCCCTGCCACAGCTCACTGACTCTTCAGGTTCTGGGTCTGCTCTTCCCTGGCACCTCAGGCACAACCAGTCAGGGTGTATCATTTTAATATCCCTGCTACTTGACGCTTATCAAAATTTTGGTTTATTGCCCTAAAGAGAAAATCATGCAAGTGTGAAAGATGTATGCACAAGAATATTTGCTGCAACATTGTTTATCACGGTGAAAAATTGGAGTGACCCAAATGTCCATTAATAGAGGGCTGGTCCCATCAGTTATGGAATATAACACCCAGCGGAATAGGAAACAACCTTAAAATGGAAGAAGGAGAGTCTACTGTATTTCATCAAATCTGAGATACCATCATTTTCAAAATGCATCATTATTTTATGATACTAAGAAAAATAAGTGCTGTCAATTAAAAGACAGTGCTCTCCTGTTATCTAGAATTTTTACTTTATACTTATTAGCTCCTTTACATTTTGGCATATTTTTATACATTACTCTTAATGCATTCCTGAAAAAAATATATAAGCATGATAAATTAATATGTTTCTGGAACTTCTTCGTATTTAGAGTCCAACTCTTCTGAATGCTTATTAACTCAGACGTGTCAATGTCCAGGTATTTCTTGAAGCCATCAAGAGTGTCTGGATGCTGAGTTTCTTAAGAATGCATGAAAGAGAGAAAGGCATTGGGGTCCTCAGTTGGCTTTGCAGTTACGTAGAATTGGCCAATTTTGGACTTGTGCTTGAGGAATATTGATAAACCACTTCATATTTACCTCCAACAAAACTCCCACATTCCTCCCTCAATGATGTTGCTCCCAACAGTTAAAAGAAAACTCACCTCTTGCTCATGAATTTTCTCCTAATCCATTAACACCCATTCCGAATGTTTTGACGGTTTTGTGAATGTGTCTACAACGGCTGCCTGGTCAGGCATCACGATTTGTTCAGATGCAGCCTCATTCCAGGGGTGCAAATTGTTTTTTAAAAAGAGCGTTTAAGAGGGGTGCCTGGGTGGCTCAGTTTGTTAAGTGTCTGACTTCGGCTCAGGTCATGATCTCACAGTTTGTGAAGTTGAGCCCCTTGTTGGGCTGTGTGCTGACAGCTCAGAACCTGGAGCCTGCTTCAGATTCTATGTCTCCCTCTCTCTCTACCCTTCTCCCACTTGCACTCTGTCTCTCTCTCTGTCTCTCAAAAATAAATAAACATTAAAAAGAATTAATAAAAATAAGGCGTTTTAGAATCAATTAAATATCTTATATGTCCAAAACATGTTGAGGAGTGACAAAATGTCTAGTGATAAATGTATGTAGTATATATACAAGTATACACGTACATGTATTTATATTAATATGAAATTAACTTGAGGGATGTTAAATAATAACATGAGGATGTTTATCCAATATTATCAATAGTCACTTCTATGTAGTGCAATTTAAGATGATTTTACCTTCTTTGTATTTTTCTGTATATTTAACACTTTTATTTACAGTAAAGATGTAGCATGTTTTCAAAAGTGGTAAACTTTATTTGTTAAAAAGAGAGATGATATTTATGGAAAATTGCCTAACACATAGGCATTTCCATTTAAAATTTGATTTTATATCCTATGTATATGTTTTAGGAGGTCTGTAAGGCCCCTAAAATTAGAAATAGTCCTTTAATTTACCTGTCACACTTAGCATAAAATCTGAGCTCCTTCCCAGAAACCCCTGCCTCACCCCTGCCTACAGTGCTGATGTGAGCCTTTCCAACTGTTCTGAGCTCTCTCCAGTAGGCACACACGAACCCGTTCAGTCCTTGAACACCCAACCCCTTGTCCCCCATGACTCCGTCACACAGGCCTCCAACATTTAGCTACATGCTTAATAAATGAGGCCACCCCTGACTGCTTGATCTAAAGTAGTCTGCCCTCATTCTTTTTCATCACCTCGCTCTGTTTTGTTTCCTTCAGAGTATTAATTACCATAGGAAAACCACTTCAGTTACATGTTTGTCCTCTTGTTTATAGACTGCCTTTTGCCACTAGAATGGAAACTCCATGCGAGCAGGATCCCTGGCTATCACAGTAACTCCCCTCTCTGCTGTGCTCAGTCACTGACTGGCATTGGTAGCAGCTCAAGGGATGACAGTCTTGGTGTGAACGTGGTTGTGGGACCAGAAGGGTGGATGCAGCCCTCTTGACAGCTGATAGAAGAAACATCTTCACAACACTCATTGCCTTTTTCACTTTCAAAGGCAGTGGGAGACTTATCACATATTACTCAGGGCCTTCTTTTTGAAGACCCATGGGGAAAAAAATTCCCTCAAGTATCAATCCCGGGAGGAGTTGTGCTTTACTTGGGCAGTTGGTTTGTGTATTTAACTAATTAAATAATTAAGAAAATTAATTAAGTAATTAAGTAATTGACAATGTGATCTGAGTTCTCTGTTTTTGTAAATGTGTGCCTGAAACTTGGAACTGGACTTGTAGTCTATTTTTTGGCAAATGCACAGGAACGCCTATAAATATTTATGTATATTACTTGAATACATATTGATTTTGGATCAACGTTACTCATGGGTTAATCTTATTTTTCCTACCTACCCTAATCCTTTTGTCCCATGTTCACAACTTACTCATTTTTACATTCTCTTCTTATACTGCACACATTTTAATAGGTCACATTATATGTTTTGAAATACAGTGTGGGTATAAGTGAATTAGTTGTTGTTTTGTTGTTTAATGCTAAGGCTGGTAACGTGGAGCCATGATTTAGCCTCAACCTTCAGCTTTACACCCACCCCACTCTCTTCTGTCACTCTGCCCTGATGCTCACCGCTTTCTTCTTGATCTTCCACTGGAGTCTACCACATTTTATTACCAAGATTTGCTTGGGAATCTTGCCTGCTTTAGAGAAGAGTATTTTGATGTAGCCCTATCAATTTAGCCATTGCAAAAAAATAAAATCACTATGAGTTACCAAGTGTCATGCTCAGCCAAACCTTCTCCCTTATTCCCTCTCCCACACCCTCTACTGCTAATGGTGGGAAAACTTCACCATCCGCTTCATTCATTTCCATATGGCTTGTAATTTTTATGGGTATGATTTCTTTATCATTGGAGGGAAAAATAATAAAGAGAGATGAAATTCTGTATATGGGTTATCCTCTAAGAAGTTTTAGCTTTTTCCTCTCAACCATCATTATAATGGAGTTTTCGAGTATTAGCTAAGATGTATGCATACAACAGAGAGTACAAAAAAAAAAAAAGCTAGTAATTTTTTAGTCTAGAGCTGAGAATAGAGGATCATAGTATGGACAAAATATCCCCCTACTCTGATGTTCTATGTACACTAAATCAACAAGGACAACCAAATCAGAAAGAAAACCAAAAAGGCAAGAATGTCCTTATTGAAAGTGGAGTGAGTCCCATTACTAAACAGCAAAATCTGTTAATTATTGGAGAGTAAATGCATTTGACCACTGCAACTTTAAGGGGGAATTAAGAGAATCTGATATGTGGACCATTCAAGATTCATGTGAAATCAAGAGAACGAGCAGACATCTTATTTAGAATGATTGATGGCCCCTGCTGTGATGAGCAAGTGTGAAAAACATATGCTGCCTGGTTTTATGTGTTTTGCCTGCCAGATGGTGCCTAACCCTACCCCACCCCTGAACCTTCCCTTACTCCCTCCCATGCCAATCTCTGCCGTATCCCAACCGCTCTCCCTAGTCATCCCCAGTCCCTGTAACCTAATCCCCCCTGCAGAAGTGGGGGTGGGGGAAAGGGCTGCGTGAGGCTCAGGTATGAAGTACAGATGTCTGTTTTGCATATTATTGGACAAAATTAAAAGCTTAAATTAGACTGATTTGTTTCCTAGGCTATATGTCAACAGCATTTAAATGTCACATACCTGTCTGTCTCTCTAGCATCTTTCTCTCTTCATTGTCAAGACAGTTCCTAGAACATAGTAGGTATGTAATAAATGTTTACAAATGAATGAATAGCTAAATAAATAAATATAGGATCAACAAAGAAGGGAATGAAGTGAATTTGGCATCATCTGATCTCTATAAATCCAGGCTTCCTCCCAGTGTTGAGTCCTCTGTGTAGTAGGCTGCTGTAGAATTTGCTAGAGAGTCACATCAACCTTCTCGTTTTGTTATTTAGGAATTATATACCATTGTCCCTTCTCAGACAGCTGTGATATCACTGACTTCACTCTAGTCTTCCTGTACTGCTCCTCTTTTTCAAAAGATACCCCAGTGGAATCGGGGTCACATTTGCAATCACTTTCCATTACTCAGATTATAATTCATCTGGTTTTATAGGCCAAGCTCTCTTCAGGCTACGTACTCTTTCACTGGGAATCAAATCCTCTCTTACATATAAATGTATACTTTTACTATGAAAGCAATGTAACTACATTACCAAGAAATCCAGAAAACAGGGATGAAGGGAGAAAAAGAAAATCACTCCTAAGACTAACTCTCTAATACAACCACTGTTAGGATTTTGGTAAATTTCCAATAATGTTCCCTATATGTTTGTTTTTACATAATTTCATATGGTTTCATTCAGCATACATACAACTATATTTCCTGACTTTTCTAACTGGTCAGGAAAGTCGAAACAACACTAATGACTTAGCCCAAAGGATTAATATAAGAAACTAGGTAAACAGGTATTGGAGCACTGAAGACACATAAAGGAGACTCTGAAATAAAACAGACATGGTCAGTGCAGAAAGCAGCTACTACCCCTAGGGCTGGAGGAACAAAGAGAAGGGGTCAAGGTAATCAGAACCTAGAAGCTTGGGGGAGGGGCAGCAAAATTGAGACACAAACCTCAGGGAGGGCACCCCACCAGGGCTCCGCTCATAGTTCTGAAAGGAGGGGTGATGGGGCGTGGGCAAACAGAAACTAGAGCCAACTATTGGTGAAATCAACTGCCACTGTCCAGAGTACAGGGCCACTGGTGGGGTAACTGATGAGACAGGAAGCACTAGGGAAGCCTCCTGCCCTTCTCCCCACTCTTGCCTTCATGCTCCCTCCAGGGCCCCCTATTGGGATCCAATAGGGAGCCAGCAGGCATAGCAGAAATGAGTTTGCAAAGTTCCGTCTCCCAGCACCACGGAGCAAAGTGGGTTCCCAGATGGGGGACAGTAGCTTAGTAAGGAACCCATACCTTCAAAGCTTTATTTTGGATGTGACTACACAGCCTATATCTTAAATGGTTGCACCGTCTTTCACATGGTGGTTGTACCTCATTTACTTAATCATTTCCTTATTCCTGAACATTCCAGTTTATGGCCAAGATTTTGCTTTCGAAAGTATAAAGATGCAATGGATATGGCCAAGATTTTGCTTTCGAAAGTAAAGATGCAATGGAAAGCGTGCATTTGGTTTTCCATTCTCTTGGGATAAGTTCTCAAAAGACTAATACTCTCTGTGTCAAAAGACAGGATAAAAGCGTTATGACTCTAAGGCACATTGGCAAAATGCTTCTCAAGCCGGTCGTCTCAGTTTGTGCTGCTACGTCCAGAACGTAAAAATACAACTAGCGGTACAAATGGCTATCGCCTACCACATCCACAGACGGTGCCCTCATTCCATTCAAGACATCGCCTTCGCTCCTGATTTTATGAACAAATAAACAAATGCTTTCTCGTGTAGCTTATAGCAATTAAGATCCATGTTAACCCTTTTGCTAACATTCTAAGCTAGAATATATAGTGATTTGATATGCAAACTTTTCGGTATGGCTCAAAGGCTACGTTTTTGGTTTAGGCAACTCGGTTGAAGAAGCTCCTTTCTTCCTTCTCTCTTCACCTTTAATTGTTTTTTTGAGCTCCTGCACCCCAAGAGCTTAGTCCTCTATAAGAGCAGAAACTATTAGGAGGAGTCCTACCCACGTCTTCGCTCCATCTCTCTGAAAGCCGTGGGAGTAAGCAGTGAAAGCCGGGATCCATTCAGTTGGTGAGTCCTGAAGATAAAAAATAAAGAGCTTGATGCAAATACAAAACTCATGACAGATTATACGCAAAAGCCACTTTACCTTTTCCAAAGCATTTTGAGTCTTTACAATAATAGTATACATTGACCACACAATGATGTGTTGTTTGATTCTATACCTTTATAATATTCTTGGAATAAATTAACAAGTCAAAAAAAATGTTTTTGGGTCTCATTGTTTTGAATCAGAAGACCTTGTATATAAATACAGACACACGCTGTATATCTACACACATATTGTAGTGTACCTACAACCAAATCTGTACATTCATTTGTAAATTTGTATTCATCAGCTCTTCCTCAGAGAGCTAGATTCTGGTAATAGATGACCATTTCCACTTCCTTTAATTAACTTTAATAAGACAGATTTCATGTAGCAGTTTGTGCTATTAAATCTAAGTCATCTCCTTTCAGCGCCCAAATTTATGACCCCTAATTTCAGCGCACCTCCTACTTATCAAAACCAGGAAAATGATGGCACGTATCTCACAGTGACTTACGGTGTGCGGTAAAGGTATTTTCTTTGTTTCATCCCTTGGCCCTGCAAGGTCCGTGGAAATCTGTTGGGTGCTTTTCTTTTCTCTCAAAGGTGTGGAAGAGAAGTGGAGAAGACAGGGAGCAGCCTCAATGTGGTCCGTGGACCTTCCTCCGTGTGAGGTGTTGCAGGGTGTGGGGTACAACTGTGACTGCTTTATGGTTGTTCCCAATTTACATGTTAGACAACAGCAGAGCCAGAGAGTGGGGAGAGGAGACCATGTTTGTGGCCAGCATCAGGTTTCAGGGCTGCTGACCTTATCCCTTAAAGATAAATAAATAGGAGGAGCCACATTTGGAGCTAATTTTGAAGGACGGTCCCAATACTGCAAATACGTGGTTGAGAGGAAAAACAGGTAGTGGGGGAAAATAGAAGCTAATTCACAGGCAAGCACCTGGAAAGCCCTGGAAAATGTGACACATGTAAAAGTAGGGTGCCTGAGAGGTGAGTGGGAGGGAGGAGGGGCAAAGCAGGGGTGACAGAAGAACTTGGGAGAGAGGTTAACACCGTTCCTCTGTTGACAAAGGACTCATTCTAGTGACATGCTTTGTTGTCAAAAACATTGTCATCAGAAGTAAGAAATGACATAAGGAACCTAAGAATGCACTTTGGGATGACAGCAAAGAGAGGATTATTAAGGGGAAAAAAAATCTACAACGCTTAGGAAAATAGAATCGAAGGAGTTGAGATGTGTTGAGTGTTTGGATAGTAAATGTAATGGAAGTGTTTGCTGTTATTGTTAGCAGCAGCGTCACATGGGCCAGTTGAGGAAAAGGCCGGAGGAAGGGGAAGGGTTCAGAGGGAGGACAGAGGATGGACAGCGGGAGGAAAAGCGTCCAAGTACGCATCTGTCTTAGGTCTCATGGGGTTCCAGGCCACAGGGTAAGTTGATAAGAAAGTTGGCCAAATATGTGCAAGTTCTGAAAATAGTTTTGGCAGTGGGCCCGGGCAGCCCTGAGCTGGTCCTCTGCCCGGATCTCTGGAAGAAGTGGGTCAGAGCCTACGGATCTTTTCAGATCACCTACTCCAGTCAATGCTAAAAAGATAATCGATTCAACTGGCCTTCTACAGTTCCATCCATTCTATCACCCAGCCCCTCCTTCCTGCCGCCTCCCTCCTTTTAACTTGGGACACAAACTTTTGTTCTACAGTTGAAGATAAAACATCTTCACATGTGAATCCTGAGAGTAGTAGCATCTTGCCTGAAACTTATGTTCACTGGGTGTAATGAATCCATCAGTAGCTGTAATCCATTCCTTTTTTTTTTTTTTAATGTTTATTTATTTTTGAGAGACAGAGAGAGCACAAGCAGAGGAGAGGCACAGAGAGGGGGACAGAGGATTCAAAGTAGGCTCCCCAACATGGGGCTCAAATTCACAAACCATGAAATCATGAACTGAGCCAAAGTTGGACAGTCAATTGACTGAATCACCCAGGTGCCCTTAGCTGTAATCCATTCTTATTGGAACCTGAGAAGAGTGGTAAAAAGCTTGGGCTTTGGTGTCAGACTTGCAGGAGTGCCTGGGTGGCTCAGTTGGTTAAGCAGCCGACCCTTGATTTTGGCTCAGGTCATGATCTCACAGTTCATGAGATGGAGCCCGAGAGTGGGCTCCGCACGGACAGTGTGGAGCCTGCTTGGGATTCTCTCTCTCTTTCTCTCTCTACCCTCACCTCATTTTCTCTCTCTCTCTCTCAAAATATATAAATAAACTTTAAAAAAAAAAACAGACTTGGATTTAATTCCCATAACTGCCAATTGCCTGTTAAGTGACCTTGTGCATGTTGCTTAATCTTCATGAGTCTCAGTTTCCTCATCCATAAGATGGGGACAACAATAACACTTACTCTTGGGATTGCTGCAAGGATTAAATCATCTATTATGTGTAAAGGAGCCAGCACAGGCTACAATTCCATACATACATAGGTGCAGCTGTTGCTATTATTATTCATACGGTGAGTGGTTTGGAAGGCAGGATGGCGCTGGCCACAAGAAGGGGAAAGGGGGAAGGAAAGGAATAAAGGCCTTGGATTGGCATGAGGTTGGCCTGTGCAACTTCAGCTTTGTACAACTGCATCCTTGGATATAAACTCAACTTTGGTCATTCAGCTCTGTGATGCCCACCAATGTTGCTCATGTATCTCCTGAACATAATTTAATTTCATTTATTTTTTTTAAGTTTATTTATTTATGTTGAGAGGGGTGGAGGGGCAGAGAGAAGGAGAGAACCCCAACCAGGCTCCAAGCTGTCAGTGCAGAGCCTGACGCAGGGCTCGAACCCACAGACCATGATATCGTGACCTGAGCCGAAACCGAGTTGGACACTTAACCAAATGAGCCACCCAGGTGCTCCGAACATAATTTCACTTTAAAAGAGTTTTGCCCCAGAGGCATCCTCAACTAAGGCATGAGGCCTGGAGAAGGTAAGGTGTCAGAGTTTAACTCCTGGGCCTGCTCACTTCAGTCTCAAACTTCAAAAGGTCTGTGAGGTTTCTGAAGAAATGGAATTTAAGACTATTCATGGCGTAAATACTGCACCTCAGAGGACCTTCAAGTCATTTGCAAACTTTTAAGCTAGCAGGCCCATTCCCACATCACAGGTTGGCACCGATTCCCAAGGCACCCGGCATCTCCTATGTGCTCCCGGACTGCATCCTAAAGGTTCTGCCTCAGTCCATCTTGCCGGCCACTTCCCCTCCCCAGCTGGTCCTGATTGTCCCAGGTCACGGCCCTAGACCTGTTTCCTGCTCCTTTGACCTGTGGTCCCATACTGTTTCCATCAGGCTGACCCCTGGCTTCCTTCCTTCGATCCATTTTTCTTTTGTCCCTTTCTCACAGGGCTTCACGGCTGCTCTGAGCCGGGCTTCACCCTCTCCCTGGTAGGTGCTCTCATGCCAGAGTGCCTGGCCCCCAGGGTCACTCTGCCTTCAGCAACAGACCCCAGACCCACATCTCCTCTTATCCTGTGAGAAATTACTTTTGAGCCACTTGAAAGAACGGGCTGACATGAAGACTTTAGAATTGGGTCATCACTGAAAAGCTAAATGTGCATCATGTAGCTAGAAAGGCCACATGTGCTTGAGAATTGATTTTCTCTAGGTGTGCACATGGTGAGCACCAGACCCCACTCGTGTAATTAGAGAACAGCAATACATAGTAGAGCTTTGCATGTACGGGAGTCAACCCAATATTCAGAGAGAAAATAATTGTAATTGATTGATTAGAAAAGGGCAACATAAAGATGATTTTAATGACTTTCTATCAGGTGACATGGTGTTCCAGCCAGGCCTTGTAATTACTTTCCAGACACCCTGTCCACATCCCAGCATATGTGGTCTTTTCTGAACCTGTCCGCTTTTACAGATGAGAATGGTGAAGCACAGAGGTTCAATGCTTGCCCAAGGTCATGGTTTGTAAATGTTGGAGTTGGAATTTGAACCTAGATAATCTGGCTCCAGATTTCATGCTTCCAACCCCTACATTATGTTACCTCTCAAAAAAAATTTTTCATTCAAACATCTTGTAATAGTAATTATTTTTATTGATTTGTTTGCTTTATGTGATTCTACAAGGTGGGTGTGAGTTTGCTGGACAGGTGGTGCTGCCTTATTCAAAGCGGTGACTGACTGTTTTCAAATGCTAGAAGAATGAAACATTAAGGAGCCAGAAATGCAAGGGAGTGAATTAAGGCAGGCTGAGTATCTGCAAGCTAAGGACATTATGCCAAATATTTGATGGTTCAGAGTTCTAACCTCTTACCCATGTTTGGGCAGCTAGATATAGAAAAACCTAGAATTATCTGTCCCTGGCTTACCAGAACCTTCAATTACTGGATTTTTTTTTCTTTACCTGGTCTTTTCACAAAGACGTCACTATCAACAAAATACTCTGAGCAGGCTGTTTATTTGTTTGTTTGTTTCCTTATTTATTTTTAGAGCAACTTCTAGTGGCTGCCTTGAGTTTATATAATTTGGCCCCAGTCTCCTCCATCAAATGATCTTTAGCATGAGGACCATGAGATGCTGCCCCAGCTTCCATTTTGTCCTTTGGACCATGTTTACCAAGTCAATAAAGCAGACATGAAGGCTTGATGGTTCTGAAAAAGCATTGGTTCTGAAAAAAGTTGATAATGTGTTCCCTGAATTTCTGGTTGAATACAATCTTTAGTATTGGTCACAATTTATTTTATTTTATCAATACAATTGAAGAGAAAAATATTCTGTGTACGTTATATTGAGGGTTATACGGACACAGGTGCATGTGTGTCACCTTTGTGAAGCTGTTTAATAACACAGGTTAGGGGCACTCAGCTAAATGGTGTATAAGGTCAACTGAATTCTAACAGCATCTTGAGTCCCCAGTAGTGTAAGACCTGGCTGAGCTGGATGATATGAGTGAATCAAAACTATGTGAGATGTAACCGTAGACATGATGACAACATAGGTGACCACAACATAAGGCAAATTAATCAATTGCAACACCATGGGGTTCAGAGAAATATTCTCACTCAGAAATGGCAATTCCCTGCCAATGTCCTGCTGCACCCTGTTCCCAGATCCACAGCTGACAACATCAGTCAGTCACAGTACTCTTTCCACTGAGCCCAGAATTAGCCTTAAGAAATAATAATGCCTAGGGGGCACCTGGGTGGCTCAGTTGGTTAAACTTTCACCTCTTGATCTCTGCTCAGGTCATGATCTCATGGTTCATGGGATCAAGCCCCAAGGTCGGCTCTGTGCTGACAGTGCGGAGCCTGCTTGGGATTCTCTCTGTCTCTCTCTCTCTGCCCCTCCCCACCCCCCCCCCTCTCTCTCTCTCTTTCAGAATATTTTTTTAAAAAAGAAACAATAATGCCTATAATAATATCTCTCTCCTTTCCTTGTATTTCCTTCTTGAATGGGAAAGAAAGGAGTAGAGTCCAGCTACCAAGTGGGGCACACGCATAGGTCATGCCTGTAAAAACAAACATAAACTGTCACATGTGTCACAGCAACGGAGAAGATTGAGAGTTTTGGTGGGGTGGGGCTGTTTTTAAGTATGCAAGTTTTCATAATATTCACTTAAAAAATTCTTGTGGCTTCCTTTGCATACTTTTGGAACTTTATTAGTAGTAAGAAATTATTGCACCTCTCACAACTCATTCCAACATACCAGGCTGTCGGGGCACCTCCATTGAGAACAGCTGCTGTGGAGGTTTAAACTCCGAAGTCTGCTCCAGACCAAGGTGAAAGAACAAGCGAACCACCTTAACACATTGCAACGTGACTATAACCCAATCCAAGGCAAATTATCCCTTCCCTCCACGTTCCTGAATAGCTGTGCGTGTTCCTCCTACACTTAGATGCTTACAATTCTTGGTTCCCAAGGCGGTTATGACAAGTAAGAGAGAACTCATTGGCTTTTTCCTTTTTGGACACCCTTCCTCCACCCCCCAAAAATATGAGTAAGGCTGGTGTGGCAGTCCTCGCTAGCAGCTTCCCATGGTCTTATGCTGAGCCAGTCTTGGCGACGTCTCAAAGCACTTCCCTACCTCCCCCAGGGGAAAAGTTCGCTCCATAAGGGATCAGTGAAAAGTGAGATACTTCACTGAAGCTTCCCGAGGGTCGGGTCTGCTTCATCTCCACCATGTAGCACAAAGCCTGGCCCACAGCAAGTGCTCGGGAAAGATGTTGGAACAAGTGAATTCACTGATGAATGAAAAATCACTGAAGTTCCCATTGCACGTCTCTGTTCCCCTCCCAGCTCTTCTCTTCAGCCACAGGGGACCTCAGCCTGCTCTCCTTCCTTCCCCTTCAAAGATTGGAGCCAGCCTTTCCTGCTTCTAGGAGTCCCCTCTATTCCCCTCTTCTCCCCACCATCCAACACAGCTCTTTCCTGCTCCTCCACCCCCACACCCACCACTTCGTTCTGCAAAGGGCCCCCTCGAAGGGGCCTCCATCTTTCAAAAGCAGCCAGAAAATTGTAAAGGACAAAACACTCCCCGCGCAACAACTAACATTTTCCTGTTGTGTATTTGTCATGTTTCTGTTCCCCCAGAGGAGTAATCTCTTTACAGGCAAGGGACAGTGCCTTTTACTTGTAATTCTAGTGGTCCATGGGGGGAGGGTGTTAGGGGAGGGTGACTATTACTGTCATACTCTGCACATGGAGGGTTCTTTCATGAGAGCTTTGTGGCTCTCAGAACACCACCACCGCCACCTTAGGGATATTGATACTGTGTAAAAACATGAGCGTGTTGGCAATTAGAGGGAATTAAGTTCCTACCTTATTTTCCAGTACACAGAAGGCCTCTTAAGAGAAGTGGGGTGTTATGGACTTAGTGTAAAGAGAACATGAGTTTCCTTTTCGTAAGACCTTAATCTAATGAGTATAAACACATTAATTTATGCAGGCTTTGTCAAAGTTCCCCAATTCTGTCCAGTCACATGCAAAGAGGAATACAAAATTCCTATTTTGTTAGCTCTTTTATCCTTTTCTCTGACCTCTTCCCAGCCTCCCCTGCCCGTGTCCTTCCCTGCCCCCCCCCCCCATATACACGCACATGCAGAAACAGAGGAAAGGTGTGTTAAAGTTGTCAGAGAATTTAACGCAGTCAAAATTGTAAGATTTATGGTTGAAAAATCTATTTTCCTGTAACAATTTTCTACTTAAAAAGCCAGTTCCAATAGCTCAGCTTCTTTTCAAATGCACTTTGTGTGGTAATATCGCATATCTCCATTCCATTCCTTGGAACTTAATTTTTATTTGATTTTATTGACGCTGCTCGATTGGAATGTGTATCGCTTGAGCCCCCACGGAGAACTGAGCAGGTGTGAGTAAAGCAAAACATCTTTTGTTAATAGAAGTACACCCTGGGAGTTCATGGAGACGCTGTAATTTCGATTGCTTTTATGAAAATTCTGTAAATTCCCATGTTGTGAATTTCAAACAGAGCTTGGGAGACCAACAGTCTTTAATATGAGCCAAAGATATGGTTATTTCTATGACTGAAATAAATGTTCTGCTTTCTTTTTGCCAAAAAAGAAATTCAGGTATTTAATTAGAATGTTTTAAACTGTAGAAAATCATATTAACTTTTGAGTTTGGCTCTCATAGCTAGAAAATGGAGATTTTGCTGTGATCGCCCTACCGAAAGGTGACTTTGGGTTTCCTGAGTAACTTCTGAAGCATGAAGGATCACTCAACCCACCTTCATTCGAGTCCAGAATGACTTTGCATCAGCATTGCCCATTTCCAGCCTAAGTTGTATCTAATTTAGAGACCAAGGGAATGGGAACCGGTCCCTCAAACCTCTCAGCTTAAGAGGGTGATGTATTAACTCTCTGCATCTAGCCCTCCTGGATCAGCTGCTACAGGGAATCTAAGGGTGAGGCCAAGCCCAACTTTCTTCCTGGTTTGGGGCCAGACACATATGGTGTTGCACTCTCCCAAGCTGGAAGGAAAGACGTAAGCTTGGTATATTACAAAATTGCATGTGTCATTAGAAAAAGATGTCAGAACGCTTTATTTAAAACTTTGTTTTCTCAGGTTGTATTGCCCAAGTGTATCTTGGCATAGACAGCTTAGCTTCAAAAATTCCAAGATGTATAAAGAGTTTCACCTAGCCGAAGCTATTATATTTGGTTATTTGCCACTAACACCTTTTCCCCCCTTCATTCTTGCAGAGGAGTGAAGTGATGACTGAATTTCTACTAAAAATTTTGTTCTCTTCTCCTTGCAGCCATGGGGTCGATTCTTGACAGGATCATTTATCTGCTCCAAAAAGAGGAATGTGGAGTTCACAATGGTGTGGGACTTCTGGGGATTTCTTGGATAAGGCCATTAGAGTCAAAGCTGTCACCATTCCAGGACAACTTTCAGAAGAATTATCTAGCAGCCTGCCCCGGTAAACTTGCCAAATTGCTCGTACTTGGCTAGAAACCACGGGTACTTGAAGGCCTTTCTTTTCCCCTGTAGAGCAATAGAGTATCACTCGACAGGAGCTAAGCATACTCATGTGATGTCTCTGGGAGTTTTTCAGGCTGTGCGTAAACTCCTGCAAAGGACCTGCTTCAAATGACATCTTCACGTCCACTTAGTCCCACTAAAACAAAGGCCACCTACAGAGAAACAGGTGTGCCTTTTGAAAGCATATGCCCTCCTGGTCTCCTATGCTCCTTGACAACTGGGTGGAGAAGTAACAAGGACTTAGATTATTTTTTTTCTCCAAACTTCTCCACCAGGCGTTTAGGGGGCATGGCTCTTCTTAAGTATAAAGATTTTGAGAGATTTGAGGATGCTCCCCTACGGCCTACAGACTTCTCTGAAAAACACGGTCTTTATGGGCAGGGGTGGAGTCTAATGTCCCAGGAAGTTCCCAGGCCTTGCCAATTACCTCAGCGCAAAGAAATTGAACTGGGCTGGATTGAGTGTTGTCACGTCTGTCCCCAGAAACCTGCTTCACTTCCAAGCTACATTACCTCAGCCTTTCAAAGTTACCACAGGCAATGTTGGAATTTAATTTTGCTCCCCTTGGCCACGGTGCATAAGAACATTTTCTAGTTCCTGCCCATATCTTCTCTCATGTACTCCCCGTGATGGCTGCCCCACTACCTTTCCCAGTCCAGACAAGCCACGGAAAGGAAAAATCAGGGCCCTGGGAAGTTCAGTGACGGGTGTGCTGAGCCTCTGGGAAGGAATCAGGGAGCAGGGACGTTAAGAGGACATTCACATGGAACAGGAAAGTCAGGATTGTGACCTGTGCTGCCTTCTATCCAGGAAAGGAAGAGATTAGTTATGACTTCTCATTTCTCTGGTACCTCAACTGTAGGAAAGAGCCCACCTAACCACCCAGATCCCATTCTAGTAGGAGTTGGTGTTCTTCTGCTGTGTAACACCCTTCCAGCTCATGCCTGTCTCCCACTGACTGCAGAAATGCTGCGCTGAAATGTTTTTAAATTTTTATTTTTTTATTTTTTATTTTTAGAGAAAGAGACCGCAAGTGGGAGAGGGTCAGAGAGGGAGAGAGAGGATCCCAAGCAGGCTCCATGCTCAGCACAAAGCCTGACATGAGGCTCTGTCCCATGAATGGTGAGATCATGACCTGAGCTGAAGTCAATAGTTAGATGCTTCACTGACTGAGCCACCCAGGCACTCCTGAGTTGAAATGTTTTAAAGTAACATGGTAAACAGTTTCACATTTATGCCTAATCATCCTGCAGTAAAGTAATGATTATGTGTGTTAGGGACATTGCATGTGAGGTTTTTTTTGTTTTTTTTTTTTGTTTTTTTTTTCAATTACAACACTATGGCCTGTTCATGGAGGCTCAGACTTCATAGTTCTGGAAAACAATTGGATCCTTGTTCTCATTTACCATCCGGGTGCCTGAATTTCTAGATAATAAAACCTAAACCAGTAGTTCTCCAATATTGACATGCAGAAGAATATTAAAGTTTTACAGTGTTTGCTAAAATGCAGATTCCTGGGCCTCACCACCAGAAGCTCAGACTTTCTGGGCACCAATCCTGGGTCACAGCCAAACATCATCCCTGGTGACTCAAGAATCACCTCCAATAAATCTGAGTCCCAGTCTTTCCTGTTACATCCTTTGTCTTTTTCATTTGCCTCATCATTTAACTGTATTGAGCCGAAATTGGCAACCTCCATGTTCCTACTTTGTTACATTATTTGTGTTTCTACACCCTAATATTTCTTCAGGAAAGTGCCCTTCAGCTCTGAGCAAAGGCTCTAGGGGCTCCTTTAGTCTTCCCCCACTTCCTACATGATGGGGACAGGGATCTCTCACTCCTAGTACCTAGTGAGTGGTTCTAGGAGAAGGGACTTCCCAGGGGTGGAAATGGGGTTGCTTGTAGGGGCTCAGCTTCCAGATGGCTATTCCCTGGGCTGTTTCTTTGCCTTGGGTCAATTAATTCTTTTTTCCCCAAGAATTCTTGGGTTTGTCCTATGGCTTTGATTTCCACTGTACCCACCTGTTTCTTGGGATCAAGGTTTCCTTCCTCCTCTGGCTCCTAAGCCTTGGGATCAGCCATAAATACCCTCCTACTCTCCAACTCCTGAAGTAAGCCACAATCCTTTAATCCTTTTGAAGTTGGAAACAGCTGGAAACAGGCTGAGGGTAAAAAGGGCAAACAGAGACCCACGGATATTAAGTCCAAAGCGTCCCAGGGCACTTTTCTCCATCAGGCTTCTCGGCACGTCACTGGAGCTGAGGCCCTGATGTTAACCTGCACGTTCCTCGTTCACTGGGGGAGGGAGGCCCTCCCCACCCCCTTCGGCTCCAGTCCCAGGGCTGATGGTCCTCAGCACTGTTGGTCTCTCTGTTCAACGGTCCCTCTTCCTATTCCAGTTTATTTATTCATTTCATGCCCCGCCCCTGTCCCACCTCTCCAGGAGAGAAGGACATTGGGACAATGCCTATGATAGATTTCAGGATTCCCAAAGAACCTCAGAAAGATCCTTCATGTTTTAGAAAAACTGTCAGACTGTTCTTCCAGGATCTACTAAAAAAATAAAAATAAAATAATAATAATAATAAGGCTATACTCTCTTCCTCTCAGGAGCCAAGGCTGGTATGAAAGCAGGAAAAACACAGGAGTTTTGGGGCTGGCATCTGTAAGGGGCAAGAAGTGGCCGGAATGACAGCATTTGAGTGTAGGGGGCTGGGAAGCTTTGGTGTTTGTCCAGCGTGCTCCTCCTTCCTTCATACTTCACGTAACAAAAACTTCCTCACAGCTGCTCCTGCTAGATTCGTGCCCACGCCTGAGAGAGTTCGGCCTGCCTGATTCAGGGTTCACCACAAGCCCTCAGGCAGAAGCCCCAGCTCCAGAGGTAGCCATAGCAGAAGCAAGGGCAGCCTTTGGAAAGGCTGTGCAGGTTCCAGAGGGGAAGGCCTGGGTTCAAATCCCAATTTACCACTTATGTGACGGTAGGCAGGTATTTTAACGTTTCTGTGCCTTGGTTTCCTCATCTGTAGAAGTGAGGTAGTAAAAACGGTGGGTTAGGTGGCTTAATCCACAAAAAGCGTTTAGCACATGCCAGAATATGTTAGACATTGTCTAAGCAGAAAGTCTTACTATTATCATTTTGCCACTATCTACCTCGCTGCTGTGCTTATGTCTCAGTCCTCCAAAGGATCCCCAACACTTGAATTCAAACTCATCCCCAGGCTCTTTCAGATGGTCAAAAGCAACATATTTCTTAGTAATTGCTTTGTAATTTTTCTAAAACTGAATACAATTTCTTTTTTTACTTAAGTTTATTTATTTATTTTGAGGGAGAGACAAAGACAGAGAGGCAGAAGGAGAGGGAGAGGGAGAGAGAGAGAGAGAGAGAGAGAGAGAATCCCAAGCAGGTTCTGCACTGTGAGCACAGAGCCTGATGTGGGGCTCAAACTCATGGAAATGTGGGTTCATGTCCTGAGCCGAAATCAAGAGTCAGGCGTTTAACCAACTGAGCCACCCAGGAGTCTGGAAATGCATAAAATTTCCTTCTTTCTTTTTTTTTTTTTTTTTAATGTTTATTTTTGAGAGAGAGAGAGGGAGAGAGACAGAGAGTGTGAGTGGGGGAGGGGCAGAGTGAGAGGGGGACACAAATCCGAAGCAGGCTCCAGGCTCTGAGCTGTCAGCACAGAGCCCCACGCGGGGCTCGAACCCACGGACTACCGCAAGATCATGACCTGAGCCGAAGCCGGACGGTCAACCGACTGAGCCACCCTGGAGCCCTGCCCTCCATGCTTTTTAAAGTATTTTTTATTTTTTTTAAGTTTATTTATTTTGGGGAGGGAGAGAGAGGGAGAGAGAGAGAGACAGACAGAGTGCAAGCAGGGTAGGGGTAGAGACAGAGGGAGACACAGAATCCAAAGCAGGCTCCAGGCTCCGAGCTGTCAGCACAGAGCCTGATGAGGGGCTCGAACCCACGGACTACCGCAAGATCATGACCTGAGCTGAAGTTGGACGCTTAACCGTCTGAGCCACCCAGGCGCCCCGCGTAAGATTTCTTAACACCATTTTGGTCACATTGGATAAGCTACCAAGCAAATTGACTTCCGTGCAACTGACCAATAGGAAATAGCAGGACCAGGAAATTGCGTTGGTTCATGATCTTTGTCTGGGCAAGGGGTACTGCCCAGACAACAGCAGCAACAGAATGATAACCTTCACCAGAAGAGGAAAAACAAAACAGCTTGATTGCCACACCAGCACTAGGAACCTGTAAACTGTATTTTTAGGAAGATAAATGTGGCTGGTCTCCGGGGCACCCTTCCCAGAGAAGTGAAGACCCACCCGTGTGGCTATCACTTTGGGGGAGGTAGAAGTGCCTTGCATACCCCTTTTGGCGGCCCACAACCCCCGCCCACCTGCTCTGTGGCTGCCCAGCCAGCTCTGTTCTAATGGAAATGTTCCCAGCACTGGCTCTCTTGCTCCATGTGGCATTTTCTAGACTCCCCCAGAGCTGCCCAACTGGGCTCCAGGGGCTATTGTTCCAAGTACCAATTTTTGTTTTTATTCTGCTCTGGTTACAAAATCGCATAGTTTGGAGTGGCCTGCTCCAGCCTGATTTCTTCAGGAACTCAGTTACTTCAGTACATCATTTTGCACAGCATAGTTTTGTAAGGAAACACATAACACATTAGAGCAGAAACCACTGTATTGTTATCATTACCTGAAGACACATTTCAACACTGACTTTCAATGTGTCTATATTATCTTTGTAAATGGATTGCAAGTCCTTACTTTATTTCTTGAAATTATCAAAAGGAAAACTTAGATGGTCATTTGCCTGGAAATGAGATGGTGTTCTAAAATACCTTTTATCCGAGGCAGCACTGATTCTATGTTGACTCGTTTCTAAGTTCAATTGGCATACCATCTAGACTTCAGTGTCTGAGCTACATAGTGATCATATTTTTATGAAACTGTTTTTATTTTATTTTTATGTCCTATTTGTTCGCTGTCATTCTTTCTCTCTCTCTCCTTTCTTTCCTTGTTGTTCTTGGAGAGGAGGGCTCACTTTACTAAAGCCTGTTTCTTAGTGACTATTTTGTTTTTGGTGTTGTCAGTGTGATCCATCATGCTAAGGGGTTATTTTATATTCCTTGAAAAAGAAATGATATGAACTTAGATGGACATCTGTCTGTCAATATTTCACATATAAGGCCTTAGTTACCTTGTCATGTGATGTGAGTCATTTGCCCTTAATGATGATATCAAATCAGAAAAGTTTAGCTGGTGTTCATGTAGAATATACCTCTTGCTACAAAACATATTCAGATTAAATCCCTTCTATCACATTTACTTAACACTTATTTTCTTTATACACGTTAGTTAATTTAAAGATCATGATAATATTGAACAAATGAGTAGCCAGTGCTGGTTTAATGCTACGTGCCAAGTATTCTTCTAAGCATTTCAGTGATATTAACTCGTTCGACCCTCAATTCACCCCCTTAAAAATGAATACCTTTATCATGCTTATTCTGCAGGAAAGGAAACTGAGGCACAGAAAGGCCAATGTGAAGTGGTATGTGGTGAATGAAGGTCATGTGTCATCACCACGGTTACGTGGTGAAACCAACATTGAAAGCTAGGCAATGAGACTCAAGAGCCTGCAGGATAAGTGTGCCTGGCCCTCACCACCACGATCCTGTCCCAGCAAGGAAAGAACTATCATCCCCATTATACAGTCGAAGAAACCAATGCTTGGAGGGACAAAATACCCCATCCAAAGTCACAGATGTTCAGTGGTAGAACAGAGATTTGAACTAAACACATAAGTACTTGGCCACTTCAGTCCTTCCTGAATTCCCATGCTTCTCTGTTATCTCAGACTCCAATACTGCATTAGATCCCCTTATCTCTTGAATATTTTTGAGACTTCAGGTGGAAAGGCCTCAGTGCCTTTCATTTATGACTTTCGAATTTGCATATATACCATTTATTTCTAAAATGTATGCAGAAATAAGAATATCTGGTTTAAACAGGAAGTCTTTAGCAAAAAGGCATCAATTCAAAAGAACTCTCCAAAAAGTTCTCAAATGTGCAAATAACTTTTTTTTCCCTTTAAAAAGCCTTCTGAATTAACTTGGCAGAAGACTGCACGAACCTGATAGCGTTGAGATTCCTCCCAATTTCTCTTTAGAATTCCCTCAAAGATAAACATGAAGATTAGAAGTGGGAACTAAGTCTAAGAAGACCATATGCAAAAGACAAGCCTGATTCTCCACTACCACTCCAAGGGTTGTATTGAGGAGCACATTTTTGGATAGAAAGTCACACGCCCCACAGCCAGAGCCAGAATAGGACAGATGCTCCCCAAGGAGACTGGACAAGCTTCTGGCTCACCATTCTGTTGTTGTGATACACCAGCTTGGCATTAGCAAGCAAAACAGACACACTCTCCAAATTTTGAACTGGGAAAAGCCACACTTCTGCCTTCCACCTACCAGTGTCTCCTTTTTATTTTCATCAATTTTTTCGGCTGTTCATCTATGACCAGAGTGGTGGTAAAAGGTGGGGTGGAGAGAAGGGACCAAGGGGCAGGACGTATTGGAGATAGTTTCAGCTCCCACTGGAAGAAGCCATTTTCAGATAAAGGGGCCTGGTTTTCTGAGAAGAAAAGGGAATAGGGTTAGGCTGCTAAAACCTGACTGGAGTCCGGGAGACGTACCTTAGATGAGTACTAGACTTTATAAACTGAGCTGGGTTCTACACATTAATTATATTCTCCGACCTGGGCCAGTGTCCAGGCCCCTGTTCCCGGGCCAGTACATCCTTCTCCGGGCACTGTGAGCTGAACCCTTCTCCAGAGTTGACAGGAACTGCCTCATGCCCAAGTGCAGGGGAAGATAAGCCCTTACCCCAGAGATGATGTTCAGCCAGTGACTGGCAGTACACAAAAGGCTAGAGCCTTGTTCTAGGTGGGACACTGCTGTGTGGCAATGCTGCCCATGGGTTCAAGTTGAGACTAGACTTCAGTTGAACCCATGGATTCACCTTGCTTCTTCCTCAGCCCCAGCGTGGGTCCCTTCCCACCTTGTAGGCCATGTGTCTCCTGCAGGAGTTGTCACTAAATCACTGCACAACTGTCCCCATCTCAGTCTCTGTTTCTAAGGGACACAAAACCTCAATCGACTAAACTAATTAATAGTAGTTCTAGGTACACTGAATATCTTGTAAGTAAAGGTGATACGAAAACCCTTATATGGGTAGTTTTTTCTTGTTTTATAGAATTCAATTCAAAAAAAAAAAATTGCAGAGCCAGTATATTTTGTGGCTCTTGAAACGCATTGCCAAATTATTTTTGATGAGGTTTGTCCCAATTGTACTACCTCCAGCAATGTTTCAGAGTGGAATTAACAACAAAAGCAGCCAGCCCTGGAAACCAGGATTATTTCAAACTATAAAGGTTATCTTACTGCTGCTGTTATTTGTGTATCTCAGATTGCCAATGGGGTTGAATATCTCCCCGTATTTGTTTACTAATGGTTGATCTTCCTTAGGGGAATTTCGAATCTAAGAAGAAAATTCCATGCCAGCTTTCCACAAGTTTTGACGCTACGAGATTAATGTCATTGTGTGTGAGGGCTTTTCAGTTCCGTGTAAGACAATTCCAACTTTAGAAACTGGGCAAAATCATCAGGACTGTTTTTCCTGTGTAGAAAGGTTAAAGTAAAGCAGATGTGAAACTGGCCTCAAATCCTTTTTCTCATGCGGTATTATTTGTCAGGGATGTTAACTCTTGAAACTACACACAAAAGAATACTGAAGAAATAATTTGATCGTCATTAAAATTTCCTTTCATGTTATTTTATTAATAAAACAAACATACTTAATAGCATAAGCATAATTATAGTGAATGACCTCATTGGCCTTACTCTCTAAGCTTCCATGGCAAACCTGCTTGTTTTCCTTGTCCTGTGTCACCCCTTTTCTTCTTTTCCAGTGCCCTGAATGTGGGTGTTCCCACACATTTCTGTTTTGGGGACTTTTGTTGTCCCCGCTTTACATTTTCCCTTGGCGGTTTATTTACAGTGTGAAACTAAACTACCTGAGGTGATTTTTTCTAGACCTTTCCATGCCACTCATGAGTGTGAAATGCCTGAGGGTTCCCCACAAATTCAGCAGTGCTCCCACACAGACAGATAACCTCACAATAAGGACACACTCTCATCAGAAAGTGCTGCTCGCTAGGAAATGCCACAGAGATGAAATGAATGTTTCTACACAATTCCCACACCACCACCTGACCACTGACCTGGTGCGTAAAGACAGCTTGTTCTGTATGGGTCCCATGCTTGTTATGGGCATAAGATGAAAGTTGTTGGACAAATTAAGCCCAAGACTGTATGTTTCTAGCCTGTGTCAGAACTGTAAATTACTACTTACCAATATCTAAAACTTGGGACATTTTATATCCAATTTCTAGCATATCTTTTTAAAAAGGCTGATTCGAAGGGGCACATGTACCCCAATGTTTATAGGAGCACTATCATCAATAGCCAAATTATGGAAAGAGCCCAAATGTCCATTGACTGATGAATGAATAAAGAAGATGTGGTATATATATATATATATATATATATATATATATATATATATAATGGAATATTACTCGGGGATGAAAAAGAATGAAATCTTGCCATTTGCAACAACGTGGATGGAAATGGAGAGTATTATGCTAAGCAAAATCAGTCAGTCAGAGAAAGACAGATATCATATGATTTCACTCATATGTTGAATTTGAGAAATTCAACAGATGAACATAGGGGAAGGGAAGGAAAAATAAGATAAAAACAGAGAGGGAGGTGAATCATAAGAGACTCTTAAATACAGAGAACAAATGAGGGTTGATGGGGGGTGGGTTAAACGGGTGACGGGCATTATGGAGGGCACTTTTCGGGATGAGCCTTGGGTGTTACATGTAAGAGATGACTCACTGGGTTCTGCTTCTGAAGCCAAGACTACACTGTATGTTAACTAACTTGAAAAAAATAAACCAGATATAGCAATATTGGCTCAAAATTCCTACATGAGAAGAGTCTATAAAAGCCTGGTAATGGTTCCCCCGCTTTAAAATTTTTTTTTATGTTTATTTATTTGAGAGAGAGAGAGAGAGAGAGCGCGCATGAGTGGGGAAGGGGCAGAGAAAGAGGGAGACACAGAATCCGAAGCAGGCTCCAGGCTCTGAGCTGTCAGCACAGAGCCCAATGTGGGGCTTGGACCCATGATCTGTGAGATCATGACCTGAGCTGAAGTCGGATGCACAACCGACTGAGCCACCCAGGCATCCCATGACTCCCCTGCTCTAAATGAAGCATGGACTTCCAGTTTACCACAGTCCCTTTGGCACCCCATTGCCTTAAACCTCTTCTTATTTCTTTGCCTCTTTTCTTGATACCCTTTTCTCCCTCCCTCCACTTCTATATATGCTCTTTCCTCGCCCGAGATTCTCTCTGCACATGCACCTATCAACTTACTCCTCTGTGTGGCACATCCTATTCGGTTTTAGAACTCTATTTGATGTCGCCTCTTCTGTATACCTTTTCCTGACTGTCCACTAGCACCACTACCTAGTTAATCATTAGCTCCTGTCCATTTATTCTGTGACATGTAAAATCCCAAATGTATTTATCTATAAATACAGGGCAAGCAAGTCATATTGAGAAACCAGCATGCAACAGACACTCTGCAAGGGACTGCATGTATACAATAAAATAAAATATATATATATATATTCCCATCCCGGGAAGCATGGAGTGCAGTTTGCAGAAACTGCTTGGGTAAAGCATTGAGCAGGGTATTGTACAGAATAGAGGCAAGGCTACTCCATTTTGAAGCAAGCTTTCTAGAGTAAGTAAGTGGCTTACTTGATCTGACATTTGAAGGACAAGGAGGAATTAGCTTAGCTAATAAGTTGAGGAAAAGTGAATTTTAGGAAAGGAAGGCATAATCTGAGAAGACACAGAAGCATAAAATACACAGTGTAGACAGGGAATTGCAACCAGCTTTCTATTGCCAGAGATAAAAAAAAAAAAGTGCATTCCCTGACGTAGCAAAATATGAGGGAAGAATCGTTTTAACCTACTCCCTTTATTTGAGCCACAGTTTCCTTTCACTCCATTAAAAAAAAATTTTTTTTAACATTTATTTATTTTTGAGACAGAGAGAGACAGAGCATGAACGGGGGAGGGTCAGAGAGAGAGTGAGACACAGAATCTGAAACAGGCTCCAGGCTCTGAGCAGTCAGCACAGAGCCCGACGGGGGGCTCGAACCCACGGACAGTGAGATCGTGACCTGAGCCGAAGTCAGAGGCTTAACCGACTGAGCCACCCAGGTGCCCCTTCACTCCATTTTAAATGGTAGAATTAATTAAATATCACAACTAAAATAAATAAAAGCAGCTGTATTTTAGGAGAAAATGTTAATTTTAACTTGAGGCCTACATTTTTATTCTTAGTTGTGTGATTTTATGTGCATATCGGGCCTGCACTTGAGCTTTCTTTGGAAACAAGAGTTTGGAAGCAAGAACGCAACATAGGCCATTTTTAACATCAAGGCTATCATGCTACTTTGTTTTCATAGCCAGAAATATAAAAATTAAAGAAATATGTTTCACAAATAGAATCAATGAAAATTGGGTAAGCATGCAAGACCTGCTCACTTATTTTGGGTAAAATAAGAATATTTTATCTAAAAGTTTTCCAAATTATTTTCTGGAAGTTAGAGCTAGATCAAATTTGATTCCCCAAATCTCCTCCTGGGGATCGTTTGGCAAAGACAATATGTTAGTGAGTAAAAATTTCCTTTTAAACTTCCAAATGGAATTTTCTGCCACAATATCAGGAAAATATTACCTGAATTTATCTTGTAGGCAGACTAAATGACATTTTACATTTTTTTCTTTGAAATCACTTTGAAGAATTAAGTCAGAAAAGAGGAGAACATTCTTTTGACAATTTACTCTCCCTATAGCTGGATTTTGGTTATAACTGCCTAAAGTATACTTAAAACACATTAATATTGGTGTTTACCTCTTAAAATGTCAGGTTCTATATGCAAAATTCCAAATATATCTGCCAAATATGCCAAGCACCAATGAAAGTTATTACTTTTGAATGTTTTAAGTAATTGGTAGTTTCCTTGATGTTCTAAAAATAAGGCCCCTACATCCTTCAGCCAAATATATTTCCTTTTGATAACTAATAAACTTCAGGATGGAACATAAGAACTTTGCCATGAGCATTCAAATAATCATAAAGTAAAACATACACTCTAGTACTTTTCATGGGGTTGACCACCTTGATAGCGATATGAATAATTCTCATAGATTGCTGGGCATAGTTTTAGGTGCTTAGCAGTGAGTAATTCTGATTTTTCCCCCCTAAGGAATTCCTCACTGTGAGTCCTGCGTTACTGGAGTAAGATCAATGCGCATTCCTATCAATTTTTGTAAAGCTCACTTGTTCAGAAGAATTTTGACAGGCCTTCAAAGATATTATTAGGTTTAGTTGTATCCCAAAAGGTTTGAGAAACAGTTTTTTCTTCCATACCACCTTGAACCATAAGTCATGCATCCACACATGGTACAGCCCAAAGTTCTTAGGGGCAGTCACAAGATCCATGAACTAATGGTAAGAAAAGGCAATGATTTGATCTTTGGCAAAGTTCAATGTGTGATATTATCAGGAAAGACATTCTAAGGCCTGACTATAGAAAGGAACATTCTGGAAAAGTTTCAAAATATCCTCTCAGATAAACATTTGGCAGCATTCAGAATGCATAATTCTCAGAGAATTTCTCCAGCATTGTGTAGTTTGGTCCTTGAGTGATTAAAAGGGGTGATTTAGGGACACGGCGTGGCTTAGTTGGTTAAGTGTCTGACTCTTGATTTTAGCTCAGGTCATGATCTCATGGTTTGTGAGATTGAGTCCTGTGTTGGGCTCTGTGCTGACAGTGTGGAGCCTGCTTGGGATTCTCTCACTCCCTCTCTCTCTCTCTCTGCCCCTCCCCTGCTCATGCTATCTTTCTCGTTCTCAAAATAAATAAATAAACATTTTTTTTTAATAAAAGGGCTAATTTATATAAAGTCTTCATGGTTATTACAATTTGTTCTTAAAATGTTCTAGTATTACTTAATATTACATGCTGCAGAGAATTGCGCTCTAAAAAAAAAAAAAAGGCACCCATATAGAAATACGGTTTGTATGAATTTGATTTAAATGTCATTAAAGCTGAGACAGGTGCTATATGGTTCCTTTGAGTTGTGTTGTTAGACATAAAACACACTGAGGAAGTTACACATTTATTTACAATAAACCTAGATTTAGCCTTGATATGTAAGTGAGCCTCATCAGATCTGTGTTTTGGTGGACATCTTCAGCTCCCTTATAGAAAAAAAATTTTTTTAATGAAGAGTGTTTTCAAGACTGCCAAACTGATTCAGAAAAGTAAAGTGTTGCTGATAGCAGAAGATGACTGCCTAGTCTCCCCTCATACCTGAGCCCAATAAACAAAATATTTGTTCATTCTGTGCATACATTTATGTCAACGACCTAAAACATGCCATCTTTTAAAGGAGACTGAGGTAAGATTTAAAATATTTTCGGGGCGCCTGGGTGGCTCAGTCGGTTAAGCGTCCGACTTCGGCTCAGGTCACGATCTCACGGTCCGTGAGTTCGAGCCCCGCATCAGGCTCTG